>NW_010193890.1:0-42501 GCF_000695765.1 Mesitornis unicolor | reverse complement strand
TCCTGCTTTTTTTGTTTAACAGACTTGATTGACTTGAAGTTCCAAGCCTGATTTTAGGTGTGTGAGGATATGTAGCAGGTATTAGAAGGGTTTAAGAAGCAGCCAGAGCCTGCAGATGAGAGACCAAAAGTGTCCGTTTCAAGGAGATGGGAAGAGGTGGAAGTCTGAGGGACTGCTGGGGGTATAGCAGGAGCCCCGCAGCCATGGCCTGCAGCTACCAAACAAAAAGATGTTTCTGTCTGGGAGGCTCAGAAACAGAACCTAACAAGGCTTTCTCAACAAAGACGTGCACCGCTGATTTGATCAAAATACAAATGATTCGCAACTCTTCTCAAATTCCAAATACAGGTGACTGCAACTCATGAAAGTGCACTTTGCCATAAAAGTTTATGCAAAGCTTCAAATCTTCTCTGAAGCATAAAACACTTGATAGGGAAGTATCCTGCTCTGGAAGAATAGAAACCACAGGATACTGGGTTTTGGAATACTTAAAAATTAGCAAGGAAACCCCTAAATATTTATTGCTCTATGCTGTCACTCAGTAAGTTTTAGTATACCAGTCCTAGGGAAGCAAAGTTTTAATAATAAATTGGTTAAATAAGACAGAGGTTTTATATACAAAAAATATCATCGATCACAAAAGTTATGTTTTGTTCTTTACTGAAGAGACTGGCTAAAATTATTGGCAGAGTATTAATAGTGCCACAACGCTGGGAACTGTAAGTAGGGAAATTTTTACAAGAGAAAATAGGATGTTATCAGAAACCTTCAGGCTAGAAACCTGCCTTTGAATTCCCAGCAGTGTGATAAGAAGAGTTACATAACACAGTTAAAACCCAATAAACAAAGCCTGTCTGCTCAGGAAGCCAGAATTAGACCGTTCGTTTCCCACAAGGAGGAATGTTTAAAGTCATTTCTCTGTCGATGGTAAACTTAGGAATAAACCTAATGAAAAATATAGAATCTGTGGGAGTAAAGAGTATCATCTGCACACCCCCAGCGGCACACTCGGATCTCTCACTCCGGAGATGATTTTTGCAGCAATCTCAGCCGCCCTGCCAATGGGCAGGTCCGTGACGAGAGGCGCAGCGAACTCGGCCCGCCCCGCTCACGGCTCCGCGGGCGCTGCCGGGGGAGCGCCCAGGGCCGCAGCAGAGTGCGCAGTGCTCCCTTGGGCCGGTGGGTGCGCACTGCACCTGCAGCGCAAGGCAGCGGAGCCCTCCCTGTGCGGCGGCACTTGCGAGAGCGCAGCTGGCTCGTGTGCTGCCTCCAGAGCTGCGGCCCCCAGCACCACAAAGACATCGACGCACTGCAGCCGGTTAGCTGGGAGGCTGGAGCATCCAGCGTACCTGGAGAGGGTGCAGACAAAGTCAGGGTCTTCTCGGAGACCAGCAAAAGGTCAGTAGTGATAAGACACAGCAAAAACGAGTGCAACAGATGGACCGAAGGAGAATTTTCATAGTAAGGGCTGTCAAACATCGGCACAGACTTTGGAGGTATTTAAAACTGGTCAGAACTAGACCCAAGCGACTTGATCAAGCCCTGCTTTAAGCAGATAACCTTCACAGGTCCCTGTCAGTTTAAATTATTCTGTCTTTCTAGTTTGGATATAAACATGGTGTTTCAACAACACACCATATAGCAGAGTATGTTCCCTCAACTACTTAAAAAATTAAAGGAACAAGAATGTACTCTCATTATTGTCTAATCTGCATTTGTGAATTTCCTGTACAATGACAACATCTACCTCCACTGTACCATGCAGCAGTATTTCTACTACAGTTTGTTCAGGCTAGGTATGATGGAGGTACAAAAAGCTACATTCTAAAATCACTGTTATGCAGTGATCCAAACCGTTTAAAGGTTTGGAGGAAAAACCTAAATGTTTGATAAGTATGCAAATAACAATTTCAACCAAGTCACAGGAGAACAGTCAAGATCTGGTTTACTTGACTGCTCCTTGACATCCTTTCTGTAGTACAGCTACTTGGAGAGCCAGTGTGTCCTAGGACTATGACAAGAAGCGGTGGGAAACAGCACGAGGAGGCGAGGAGCTCCATGGAGCCTGCGTACAACCAGATGTGAATAACCCAGCTCAACGAGAAACCAATGGAAACTGCATGGAAGATCTCAAAGCTCCATTCCACTAGAGATGATTTTGCTTTGGTTCTGTTTTGCTCTTGTAATTCACACTGCAGAGACACACAACACACCAACAACCTTAAGTCTGAGTCATTATAATGGGTAGAGTTACATTTCTTGGAGAAAATACACTGAATTCAATTTAACTCTTTAAATATACTCACAGAGTATAATTTTTGGGAGCACAGAGGTGTGTCAGTTCTACTTAATGTGTGAGAAAAAAATCTCCATGTGCTCTTGCAGTTAAAATCCTGCTGAGAAAGCAGAATCACTGAGGGAGCCATCACATCCTCAGGACAGGAGCTTGTGTGAACGTCACTGCTCAGGCTAAGCAAGCAAATAAGCAGATGAAATAATGGAGCAAGGAAAGGAGCAGGGGTTGGTGTGTAAGCGCATCCTCTGCTGAGCGAAAGCAGCAGAGTCCAAGTCCTGCCGAATGTCTGGAAGTCTGTTTGAACTGAGCAGTCCTGATCTGGGTGACTACCGAGGAGTCCACAAGGAGAATATTTCGCATAGCTTGGGTATGCTTTGAAAATACAACACAATTTGTCTGAACCATGGCTTTTCAGAAATCAAGAATGCTCCTAACAGAACCAGAAATATTTTTTTCCAAGAATTGTTTCCTTCTTCATGAATAAAATAATTTAAAATGAAACCATGTAAGTGGCTTCATAAATACTGTATATAAGTCAGAAGCAGGCAGATGTGTTTTGCATTGATCACGCTCCAACAGGACTCGGCTTTGGAGCTACCTTCCAGGGAACAGTTAGATACTAATCAGATCTATATGTTTCATAGCTAAAATAATCCAGAGTTGGACATTATTTTTAACACAGTTTCCTTCCTACCACTTACTTACATGACCAGATCTAAGTACCACGGCTACTATGTCAGCCCAAACCAGTGCTCCTTCAGGTCAGTCCACTGCCTCCACTGCATTCGGAGCAAGTCTTCACAGAAGCAAAGCCACTGGGCTGGCCATGCCAGACAAAATCCTGTGTGGAGCTTGATGGTTAACTCTAAGTTAACTGAATATTTGTATTTGTCCTCTAATTATTTCTGAATCAACAATAAGCTGCAGAGCTTATGTTAGAGAGAGAGCCACAAGCCTGTGAGAGGAGCAATCTCGTATCCAGCAGCTCTGCAGGTGAGGTCAGGTCTTTTTCTTCATGACCCCCTTCACCACTGCTGCTGTTCAGTCTTACCCAGCTATGCGGACACTGGTTTCCCTTGCACAGTGGCACAACCAGGCCCAGCCTCTCCCAGGGAAAGCCTCCTCCTGCCCCAAAGCCATTCCTGTGTTCCCAGCCTCTCCCATCCCTCATTTAATCTGCTCTTGCCCTCACATCAAGCTAGGCCTGTGCAGCTTAACTAATACACAAATTAAGAAGAGCCATTCTGCTGCGATACCAGACCAAAGTTAGAAAGAGCTACTTGATTTTGGGGCCCACTGTTCCCCTCGGCCCATCACTGTGCACATCTCCCCTCACTGCAGCTGCAGAGGTTTCCCATGGACAGCTGCTGCACAGACCTAAATTCAAAGACTTCAGCATGTCAGGAAATATTAGATCAAAAGAAGAGAGCAAGAAATAAACTGACATTTTCCACACAATAAATAGCTTATCATTAGCGTTATATAAAGTGTTATGACAAACTTAGTTTTGGAACTATTGACTAGAGCCTGGAAGTTAGCCTTTAATCATAAACTTTTAAAAACTGCCTTTGAAAAAAGAAAGTATCCCCTCTTGCTCTGGCACATCTGTTTTCACTTTTGGATTTATTGGCACAGAAGCCAACAAAATCAAGTCATCACCCTAGCACTTTTTCTATCTGCTTGGACTGCTCGTGCTTTAGAGCTTCTTTGATTCATATCATGGAAAACCATTACTCAAATCCTTCCACTGACAGGCCCCAGTTCAGAAGAGACTATTCACTGGATCCCAAGTTAGCCAAGACTATGAGATAAAGCTGCCTTCTTTTAATGCCAACACACTACATTGTAAAATACAGAGTTGAATCGTATTTGAAAGTAAGTTAGAATTAGAGTAGAGAAACTCGGAGCTGGTGGGCAAAACAGATTAAAATAAAAGGATTCATTAACAGATCTCCTCCCCTCCAGTGACATCCTCACTGGCTGAAACATTTTCTTCAACCATCCTTTCTGGTCCAACACATTTCCATGGCATCATGGTCTCCAGTAACTCTATCAGCCTCTCCTTGACTACTGTACATGGAAAGTGCAATCTGTCACCACCTCTAAGGCCTGCCTGTGACCTGCACTCGGCTTTTCTAAGAGGTGCTCCCAATCATCGTCTACGCTTCTCGCCTCTTTCTAGATCTCTCCCATGATGATCTAATGATCTGAAGTCTATAGGACTTCCTTGACCTTGCCCAGTATGACCAATACATGGTAGCTGGAGGAGATGCTAGGAGCCAAACCTGCCAGTCTCTTGCACAGAAAACAATGACTGCTGCCACCGTATTTGAGCCCTTGCTTAATAATAATGATCTGAATAGTTCCTTTTATCTGAAGGTGTGATCAAGCATTTACCATAATGGGATCACCCTCTAGTCTAAAATTAAGTCGTCCTTTCTAACTAGGTTTACCTGCCTCTTGACTTTAAAACAACCCCTAAGATCTGCAGGCCATAGCAATGTCAGTTAAAATATCAAAATAGTACCCAAGTCCTCTCAGCCTAAGACTTGTTCAATGTAGGCATAAAATCTAGCACAGAGTACCCTTGATGATGATGGCTTTTATACAGTAATTTAGCAATTCAAACACAGATCTTCTACCTGACACCTTCTTCTTCCTTCTCCTCTGCCTGTGCCCTGCCCCCTCCCTGCCCTTTCTTTAAACTCCTGCATAAGAATTAACTAATAATTCTCACAAATTTTTAGGGTAGGGAAACCCTCTCTACATTTTATCCAACAGGAAAGGGGTCCACGAAAAAGCTGACCTGATCAATTGCAGAAAATGATTGTCAGAGTCAAACTCAGACCTCAGGCACTCTTAGCTGTAAGAGCATTAAACAAATTGGTTTGTGGGACAATGCCTAATGCAAAGTAGAAGGAGCACTCAATTTGGAACTTGCCAGCTCAACCTTTCAGTTAAGCTCAAAAGAAATCGGAACACTAGAAAAATACCCTCATAGCCAAGTGAGATCAAGAAATGGTTTGAAGATAAAGCAGCAACTTCTCAAGAACATGGTTTATTGAGCACTTTTGAAGTTAATTTATAAGATCAAATCAGTATTTCTCAGATCCTTCAGAAATCAACATCCACACAGAACAATTTTTGAAAGTCAGAAGAACACGCAGCGAAAGGTTGGTATCTTGAATGGATTCTTTTCTGATTTTCAAAAATAGGCTCTTACTAACAAGCATCCATTCATAGAACATAAACGTCTTATTTGCAAGGACTTACAAGATCAAAATCAATTGTTCATGCTCGTGTTGTGAACTGTGGCAAAAAAAGAGCTTTTAAATTCTAAAATTTTCACACTTTCAGTCTAATAATCAAGAATAATAATTGCTGGTATTTTGAAGATATCAATATACTCCTGCTGGTATATTATACTTTCCTCCTCTCCACAATTTTTTTGGGGGATATTTCAGTCAAGATAACTGTAGTTTTAAATAACCTAACATCCAGGGAAAGAAATTAAATTTAAGTAGCATGAGTATTCTATTGTTTTGCTTATCTACAGCTTACTTGTAGTGACTGTGAAGGTGTAATTGCATCTACTTACTTGGTGAAATAAAAGAAACCCCTACATTATTCCTTCCCTGATCATCGAGTTCTCAAGGAATGAACAGACACTAAAAATTACTGCAAAATAATCCAATACAAACAGTGATAGGATGAGGGGGAATGGTTTTAAACTGGAAGAGGGTAGATTTAGACTGGATATTAGGAAGAAATTCTTTACTTTGAGGGCAATGGCAAAGGAACACAAAGAGCAAGCTGCATTTTTATTTCAGTGATCACTGGTAGAGAAAGAGAATGGTATTCATAAAATTTTACAAATATAGTGACACACAACTAAATTGCAAGTGCAGTTGATATCTATTACTATGCATGTAGGATGAAGTATTTTATTCTTATTCTTGAAGATGAGTCCTGCAATCATTTATCTTTTCTGTTCCTTCTAAACTGTAGAAATCCTCCATTCAGCAGAAAATTGCTTATAATCTGGCCAAATAACTGAATGTGAAGTGTTCCTTGGACAGAAGTCATCTCCTTCATCACCTCCCTCTTTTATGAGGAATAAGAGTGTCTGAAGGCATTCCCTAGCGAATGGCACCGCTTTAACACGTCAGTGCGGAGCTGCAGCTTTATTAATTGCACTACCCTGTGCTTGACCACCTCCCTCCATAGCATTTCAATGCTGCACACGTTGCAACAAATTCTAAACATTTCAGGGAAAGGAAGTGCATCACTGACAGTCTCAGCCCCTTGGTGAAAAGGGATGAAATCCCTTTCCAACCAACTCAATATCTCTAATGTACATGAAGCAAATTATTTTGAAAGGCTTGTAACAGAACATAAGCATGGTTTTCAAACCCAAGACTCTGAGCTTTTTAAAGCTTGCATGTCTTTCAAAACTGTACTGATGCTGCAGGAGAAAGCACATAAATCCGGCCACATAGAGAGAGGTTGCCATGACAGACACCGTGGTGAATATGAAATTCTCCAGAATGTTGCTATGGCCTTCAACCACAAGAAAGCATCCTTGGATGTGGGGATGACAATACCCTAACACCAAATAAGTGAGAACCTCTTGTTCTGACTGCTAGATGTTCTTGTCTCTTAATCGAGCCACTTATCTTCCTACTAAGTTACTTAAGATTTTTTTCCACAGGGATGCTATTAGAGTCGACTAAAGCAAAGAAACCATGAAGTACAAGAAAAAGGAGAGTAAGGGTGCTTTGAAAAAAATGCTTAGTTATAGGAAATCAAAGAACAAATCGGCAAATCAAGGATCTTTGGTGCTTGTTGAGTGAAAGTTTCATTTTAAGCATAAGGTGAAAGAGGCAGACTTTAATGGCATTTTATTCTACAGAAGAATAGAACCTCTGTTCCTTAATGTCCTGTTGCTAGGGCTCACTGGAAGACAACAAACATGCTCAGCAAAATATGGATGTTTCAATAGTTTTCCTTCCATACCAAGGAAAAAAACCAACCAACAAAAACCTTTTATATTTTCAGGGAGACCTTAGGAGACTTTGCCTTCTGAAATATCACATCAAACTCTCCACCTCTTAAGGTGTCTTGTTTGAGTTTTCACTTACTGCAAATATTTAACATTATTTACCCCAGAGCCATCCATCCCTGCACATTGTGATGCAGTGTAAATAACCAAATATTCATTCCTTCTGCCATAGGTGATTTGAAATGTATTTCTTGTTACATCTCACACTTCCCCCTCCTGGTTTAGAAGAAATATTTGTCAAGAATTGGAGACTGCTCCTTTCCATCAGCCCTTAAAATAATATCCAGAGCTTTGTGCAACAGCAATTAAAGAAAAGATGAGTTCTGACACCAGCCTCATTTTTTATAATTGCAAAAGAAAATGTGAAAATCAGATGGGTCTTGTTAGTGCTAAATGCACTCCTACTGACTCCAATTTGTTTTGTTCTATTAATTTATCATCTTACATTCAGAATGATTTTATAGTCTGCTAGGAAAAGGTCTCAGAAGCATAAAGCAGTGAGCTAATAGAATGAAGATGCAGCTAGCTGTGATATTTCAGTGGCATTTCAGCACTATTTGTGAATAGGCTGTTATTCTAAACACAACTCTGCAGTTTTTTATGCCTCCGGCATATGCAATATTGTTCAGTATTAACAAATCTGACAGTCTGGGTGGCAAAACTCAGTGAACCCCATCCACAAGAGCTCGCAGCCCTTACCACAGGTTGAGCTGGAGAAGACCCTGTAATTTGTTCATCTCTATCTGATGTGTCTGCATCCATCAACTTCTCAAGCCTCTCCAAGTCAATCTTTGCACAGAGCGTGCTGCAAAATAAAACCAATCAGGACTGCACAAAATAGTGAAGGTATTTGCTGATGCTATAATTTAGATTTAATCTCTAACTTGCTTGCTAATTAGAATAAGAATATATAATTTTGTGGTATGTGATTTAAGTTACATCAGGATGCTTTGTTATTCAGATCGAAAGCCATGCTAAAATTTGAGAGACCTTCAGTCTGCTTGCCTGGCTTCAGGATTCTTAGGTTTCTTGGCCTTCTTTTGACACCAAAAATGAATAATTGTTGCTTCATGCTTTTATTATTTTATCTACTGAGAATTCCTGCCAGCCACCAGTAAACAAGGAACATGTGAGGAATATTTTGATGTATGGATACTTTTGCTTTGCAAGCTGACAAACAATTGTGTGATTGCACTGTGAACAACATGCATCTACTGGTAGTCAGTGAGAGGCCCACAGGGAGAATGTTTAATGTCCTTCAGGAACTTCTGCAGCGCCCACTAAAGCACCAAGAACTACAAACTCAGTCATGCCATACCGATCAGAGCTATAAAAGACAGCAAAGAACCCATGAAGTGAGCTGAACTAGTTTCCCAGGGGTTTTTTTCCCCCCCTTTATTACCATCAGTGGTCAGCAAAGGCAACTCACTGGATGCACAGCTCCCTCTGCAGAAGTCAGGCCACATTTCCACAGCACCCGCAGGCTCTGTGGTGATGGGGTTCCTGCACTGGAATGACATACGATGTATTTTTTGAGTTGGATTCCAGGCACTATTAGAAAATCTGCGTTCTTTACCAGTACCTTTGCTACATTTCAACTGGAATTGTCTTGTTGTTTTAATTCTTTATACTATTTAACTTCCTTTTTTTTTTCCTTTTCTTTTCTTAGCATTGCTATTAACCCACTTAAGGGCACCTGGCATTAACCGAGGCTGTGTGTCCGTGTGTGTGACTCCAGTGAATGAGTCATACGGATAGGGAGTTACCTTCAATCTTGCAGAAAATATTATCCAATATTGCAAATGCATATATTTTCCTGTGTTATGATACACCGAGGCTCATAATCCAGTTTATTGGATAACAACTTTTGCATTGTTTTGGAAAAAAAATGGATATGCTTTTAAGACTTCATCAGAGTAGGAGAGTAAAAACCCAAGATGCTACCCCAGAAACACAACTGGGAAGGACCAGGAGCTGTGCTCATTCTCCATGCAGCCACGCTTGATGTTTTTAAAAGAAATAAAATAAAATTTAAAAATCCACATAAGCAGAAAATCATTTTTATTTGGTAATTTACATTATGAAAAATCACTTACCTAAAAGTCACACCTGATGAAAACAACACCAACAACAGCAAACCAAAGCTGGAAAAGAGAAGACATTAAAAAAACATTTTTAGCATAAACAAAGTATTTCAAATTTGTTGGAAGTGTTTAAAACCAAAAACTGATGCAGAAATTCTGTCTCTGAAAGAATGCCAGTCAATGTAATGTACAGAGGAAGCCAAAGCACATCACTGATTGATACCAGCATCCAGCTCCAGTCCAGAAATACAGAAGGGTCTGCGAGTGCCTCAGCATTGGCCCCAGGCTGGAAGAGGGAAAGACAGGGCCCTAGCCCCACCAAGAACAGCAATCCCTCACCAAGGGGCTGTGCTGTATCTTGAGGAAAAGAAACCTGCACAAAGTTTTGTCCTCTCAGGTCACCAAGCTCTTCCCTGGAAACCCCAACTTGGCTTCAGTGCAGGAGCTCCCAGGAGGCCCCAGCCAACTGACACCACTGTGCTTTGTCCTTACAGGACCAGAGCAAGAAAAAGCCCAACCTTGCCAAGATATTGCTGAGGCCATAAATGGATTCACCTGAGTCCCTGTGCTCTACCTGGCTGAGGTAAATACCTCTGGGCTATATATTCCTGAGGATCTTTCCTGCAAGTCTTGTGGAATCACCATGATAATATCTTCCATCTGCCTTAATTATGCTTGCATATCCCCTCTGAATATCTAAGGTAGTTATAATCTGCAGAAATAAAAGTAATTATGTACCAGTCAGTGTAATACAGCTGTGGAGAGCTGTAAATAAATTGTTTACGTGGGGATGGAGACATTGTGGAGCTTTAGAGAAGTCTGTTATGAAAGACAAGAAAATAAGCCTGTTCCAGTTCGTGAGAATATGCAATTTAATGCATGTAGAAATCTTGTTCATCAGTAACTACAGAAGGAGATAAGAGTCTTCTCAATTAAGATCAGGCAGAAAATGCTTTCATTTAATGTGTCCTGAGAAGTATCAAATCAAAAATAATTAGAGATGTAAAAACTTTCAGATGTTTTGAATATATTACACCTCCTTTGAAATTTAGAAAAGCTTCAAAGAAATGTCAGGTTCTGGCATGCTATGGCAAGAGCACTTGTGTTTTTTAAAGGCCTTTCCCCTACCTTTATATATATTTGATGGAGCCACTCTAAACATAATAACTGAAAAAACTGTAAAGGGCGAGTGTCAGGAGGAAGGAGCCAGGTTCTGCTCTGGGATGGCCAATGCCAGGACAAGGGGCAATGGTCCCAAGCTGGAGCACAGCAGGTTCAAGCTGAAGATGAGGACAAAATTTGTCAGTGTGAGGGTGGCAGAGCATGGCCCAGGCTGCCCAGAGAGGTTGTGGAGTCTCCTTCTCTGGAGACATTCAAAACCCGCCTGGACGCCTTCCTGTGCAACCTCATCTAGGTGTTCCTGCTCTGGCAGGGGGATTGGACTAGATGATCTTTTGAGGTCCCTTCCAATCCCTAACGTTCTGTGATTCTGTGATCCTTTGGATAACACTTTTAGCTCAATGCTTGGAATTATTAGGAATGAGCCTGTGGCAAACCCAAGATTGGGAACATGACACAAAGGATTTTCTGTCAAGCTTTTTCAATTATTGGTCTTCTCTTCCTGGTTATTTATATTTCCTTTCAACTCCCGTGGATCAGTCATACAGCAGTAGCACAGCAGCACCATCTCTGAGGAGCAGTCTCGCACCCTGTGCTAGCTGCCTTCTTTTCATTGTCATGGCTTTAAGATTTTCTGTGGGAGACAAGAACGTATTTTTAAAATTTGGCATTATCATTACATTTTTACAATCTCTAATCATTCCTCATGCTTTTGGTAACCAATCTTCAGGGCCCACTCTAAGTCATTAACTAATCGATTACACACTTGCTAATCTGTTCTATCCAAAGATTACAAAGTAGAAGGAGAAGGCAGACGTAGATTTCTTTCTACTACTCAGAAAATATTTTCTTAAAACTCTGGTTCCACAAACCCATTCTGAGCCATGGCCCCCAGCCTTCCATATGGATTTTCCAAGCATCCATGTGAATTCATTTTGATTTGAGTCACGTATTGTACTCGCTCAGTGGGTTGTTTTGTATGATATGGATTGGCTAAGCACTGTTGTCAACTCATTTGAAATAAATTCATTTATTGTTCACACCGTTTTGGACAGAGACAGAGTACAATGAAATGAGAAGAAAGACCCACTGTAAGGCAAATAATAGCACCGAAAAAAGGAGAAATATAATAGTCATGGGCTGGAGACAAAAGAATAGAAAAGACAGAAACATGGAGATTAAAGACAAACATTGATCAAAGATAGCAAAGGGACTGCATACAAACGAGAACCTGTGATGAAAAGCTGATGTGAAAAAGGAGAGAGAAGAAAAAAATCTGAGGCTCACTGCTATAGGAAATCCTGCGTGCTTTTGATTCTCTACCAGCCTCTAATCCAGCCATGTTAAAGAAAGAAGTCCCTACATCCCCTAGGGATAAAAGTTTTTTGCCTGGATATCTTGTCATTAACTCTCCCTTGTCCACTTTGCTGTGATGTTCATATTCCTAACACTGCTTTCAACCTGCTTCTCCGATTGCAAGAAAGGATTGTCTCTTATTTCTGTCACAAATTTCCCACCAAAGCACACGTGCTGTATCTTACAGGATAAACGCTGTCACTGCTCTGATTTCTGCAGAACGCCCACTGCAAATCACTCTTAATCGCTGATGGAGGAGCCACTGCCCGCCGCCAGTGTCAATGCCCTGAGCAGCTGAGGTGTGAGTGCCCGCTCCCCATGGAGAAAGGCCTTTGGGCTGCTATGGCACCAGTTTCACAGAACTTAATCAGAATGGGGAAAATGTGAGTTTTGTTCCCAAAGAAATTAGCTGCAGCCACACAGAAGAGGGACATGGACCCTCAACCCACATGTTGGAGTCTGTACGCTGTCAGATGTAAGCACAATTTGTGGTCCCTTATTCACACTGCAAATTTAGAAAATAGGGTCAGAGCACAGGCTCCCTACTCGAGGGTGATGGAAGAAAGCCCTCAGAAGCCCTAGGGTGGTATAAAGAATTACTTCTGATTTTTGCTGAGGTTGCAAGAGCTGATCCCAGTGCAAGTTACTGCTGACAGCTCCCAGCACTGCTCTTCTCTCAGATTCCCCATCCGCATGCCCATGGTCAGATTTTGGAGGTGCTATAGCAGACCACTTCAGAAGCACCACAGGGATATCCACTTTTCTTACACTGTCTCGGTATTGCTGGGCAACAGAAAAGCTGCAGTTGAATGTCATTGAGCAAGTCTATTTTGCAACATAGGAGGAAACTGTCCGCTTTGTTTCAATAACTACTTTCCAAAAAAAAAAAAATAAAATCCTCTTTTATGGTTTTCAGATTATTTAACAGCTACCATTTATGGGGCAAATAATTCTATGATTAGAATATCTTCACAGTTATTACTCAAATGGCTCAGTTAAAGTAGCCACACGGCTTTCCAAATATTTTAGGAAATCTGAAGCACTGCCGCAAGACTGATTTGAATTCCCAGAACCACACACTGGTTGTCACTGGCAGGGACCTCTGGAGGTGATCTGGTCCAACCTCCCTGCTCAAGCAGGGCTGCCTGAATCCAGTTGCCCAGGACCATGTCCAGATGGCTTTTGAACATGTCCAAGGTGGGAGACTCCCTGGGTAACCTGTGCCAGTGCTGGGTCACCCTCAGGGTGACAAAGTGTTTCCTGATGTTCGGAGGGAACCTCCTGTGTTTCAGTTTGTGCCCATCGCCTGTGGTCCTGTCACTGGGCACCACCGAGGACAGCCTGGCTCTGTCATCTTTGCACTGTCCCTTCAAATATTTGTACACATTGAAAAGACGCCTCTCAGCCTTTCTCTTCCCCAGGCTGAAAAGCCCCAGTCTCCTCATCACCTTCTTTGCCCTTCACTGGTCTGTCTCCAGTGTGTCCATGTCTCTTGTACTGGGGAGCACAGAACTGGGCGCAGTGCTCCATGCGTGTGCTCCCCAGCACTACTGGAGGGACAGACTGCCTGCCCTGCCCTGACCTGCCGGCAACACTTGCTCCAATGCAGCCCGGGGACACTGCTGGCTCCTGTAAGCACCCAAATCCACTGGATGCCTAAAAAGGGGAAGCACTGACTTGGTTTGCATGGGTTCAGACAGAAACCATTGCTTTTATTTGAAGAGCTGGCAACAAACATTTTTCTCATGAGGACATCTCATGGCTAGTATTTCACATTATGGGCACTAAGCCACATCATCAAACTCGGCTGCAGAGAAGTAACTGGAACACCAGGAGTGTTAAACCACCTCTTATGCCAAATGTACGTCCTCTTTTTCCATATAGTCCTGGTTCATAAAGACAGGATCAGTATCAGGAGCTATATTTGTAAATGAAAACTATATTTAAATACACAGAGGTATTTTTGTGAGACTATCTACCCTATGTTAGCATCCAAAATATTCTTTGTTTTACTGGAGATATTTTAAACCTTCATTATTGCAATTCATGGCTTGTGTGTAACGTATGACATTGGCATCTTCTGGATAAAAAGCTGTTAATACTCCACCACTGACAAGCCCTACAAATCACTGAGTGCTTGGAAGATGCGACCGTAGCCGCTGTCCTAGGGCCACGTGCCTCCAGCAGGGAGATGATTCCAAGATAACCCAACAGCCCTGTGAAGATGCAAGTAGGTTTGCAGTGTGCCCAAAACACTGCTGCCATAAAATATTGCTGAGAAAATACAATTTGTAAACACAACACAGCTTTCTACTGGTGTGACAACACTTTACAAGGTAAGTTCAGTGCTTTTCATTGGAGTATTACAACACAAATTTGCTGGGACTATTATTGAATTAGATGGACCTAGAGGACAAAACATTTAAAACTTCAGACTTTCAGCAACTGGGAATGAACAAGAAAAATATCTCCATCCTCATTTCCAGTGAGACTGACTGCAGCGTCACTGTCTCGACAGCAGCTCTGTGAAAGCCAGGGCACTTCCCATTTTACTTCAGCAAATCTCCAGTCTCTACGCTTGGCACCTCAAAGAAGCTCTCCGAGTTTAATATACTTCAAAAGAACTAAAAATTCATCCTCCTCTTTATCACAGATAGCCTTACGATATGAGTTTCCTAGCACTAGCAAACATGGGGAAGTGATTATCTTAGACAAATTTGTTTGTATCATTTCTTGATCACAAATGATACCAGAACAGAAAATATTTGCCTTCATAAATCAAAACTTTTACAGCTATCCTAGCAATGGGTTACAGTACATTAGGATCTCAATCTACAAGCTGCTGATGAAAGATGAACAGTACAGTTAATTATTTAATCAGTACACTGTGTTAATTACAAATGAAATGGAAATCAAGAGGAAAATTAAATATAGAAATAGCACATAAAGGACCAATCCTGCTTACTTTCCTGCGACATTCCCATTGGGATTCCCTGGGACTGGCCACATGTTTGAGGCAGGCAGGATGTGAGTCTACGTATATTATCTGTTGTGAAAAAATATTTAGAAACTCCTGCCTGTAGCAAGTTTTACAATATTATCATTACAGAGAAGATTAACTCTTTATCAGAGGAACAATGTTAGAAGTTTCTAACGCAATCCTGAATAGTTGCAAAAAATCACTTTTGGGAAATGTTCTCCCTTGGGCTGGCTCAGTAATCTCTTTAGCCATGGAAATCACTACCTGCTACTTGCAGGGAGAGCACCTCGGGGGAGCTGGCAGAGCCAGTGCCATTGGCCAGCTCAGTTCCCAGATGTGCTGACACGGGCAGGTCGTGCAGGTTCAGGTCCTCCAAAGTGCCATGAACTTGATGAGGAGATTACCCAAAAGCAGGGACTGAAGTTCGCATTCACACCTATGACCGTGACCATCTCAGTGACAGCTCCATGCAGCCTTTTCCCCCTCTCACATCCCCTTACACCCCATTCCATTTTCCTCAGCACTGCCTGCGGTGCAGAGCAGCACATGGTGGGAAGGCAACGCACTGTTTGTAGCTGATGCAGTAGGGACTGCTCCAGGTAATATCATTTCAATAAGCCTTCAGGTTTTCTTCACAGTGCCAGCATCTGCTTCATTTTTCACACAGCTCCAGGACCAGGAGAAAAGTATTTGGTGTTTCTGTACTCTCCCCTCCTCAGTCCTGTACTTGGTCCAGACCTTGCAATTGGCTCCCAGCTCTAACACCAGCAACTGTGATCCAGAGTCTGTTTCGCTACGTCCACCTGGCACTGGGTTGAAGCAGTGATATAGAGAACAGTAAATGTATTCAGACAAAACAAATCCCAGTGCTGATCGGCACTTAATGGTGCCCCAGGGCTCTTTTCCGTGCAGTGCATAGCAGGAAGTGTCTTGCTGGTGGTCCCATCAGAAGCCACTTAAACCCACCAGCTCACTTTCAGACAATAACAATAATTTAAAAGCCCACACACAACAGCAATTTAAAAAATTGTATTAAGTAGATGAGGTTGAACAAGAAGCCAAGAGTATTCTCCTCAAACTACACCTATTATGTGACAACTCTTCGAGATTCAAATAAATAAATAACACCCCACGCACACACGCACACATTTTCCCTTCCCTGTCTTCTTTAATTCTCGTCTTAATCTAGATCCAGAAACGGGTGAACACAGACTGTGAACCTGTATTCTAGATCCAAGTGTTTCTAAGATAATTTCAGTATTTTTAATTTTGCAAAATCTAATCTGAACTGAACGTTTTCCATCCCTAACATAAGTGGCATTTATACATATACATATGTATAAATTTGGTGTGTGTGTCTTGCCACAAGGATGTATTACAAGCAATTAAACCCTTGATAATAAATGGTTCATCAGTCCGCAGGTGATGTACTATAAGTGATTGAGCCTGGAGGTAGCAATCATCTAGTGCAATTGCTAGAATTATAAATTCCCTCTGGGCTGATTCGATTTTATCGACAAAAAGCAGTGAAGTAAAAAGGGGTTGTGGGTGAGATTTTTTTAATACTTTACAACCTACTATTAGAAATTTGCCACTTGGAAATGCCTGCCTTTCCCTGGAAGATGTCCCCTCACAGCGACTGAAGAGTTGTCAGAAGAATGTAGCCAATTACTCTTTCCTGTAAGGGTGTGGTTGATGCAGCGTTCACACCAACGTGTGGTATGGATTTAATATTTCCAACGTTTGGAGGCACTCAGATTAAGTTGATGCAGGTCATCTGTATTTAAAACATACCTATTTCTGCAGAATTTCCCTTCAAACAACTTCCTCAGTTGTGTCCTGTAGGATGTTAATTAACATGGCAAGGTACCATGGCAAGGTACCAAGGTGCTACATTATTTTTAAGTATTTTGAATTCAATATATTTACTTTCTTTGGCGATAAGCAGCATAAGCTGTATCCAGCAAAACCTGGGAGCTGTTGTTTGAAGTGGCATAATTTTTAAACCCACTAAAGCAGCATAGCAGAATCAGGACATTTTTAAGGGAGTGGGAGGAGGAGAGATCTTATATGAAAGAGAAAATATTCTCACTCTCTCCAAAACTCAGGCATGAGTGAAATGAAGAGAAGACAAATATTTAAATTAACTTTTTTGAAATTTATAATTTATTTGGAAGAGCAGACTTAAAAGCTATCACTAACTGATGAAGGGGTAAGATGACATCACCTTTTTGGATTTATAATGGCTTTTGAAAATTCAAGGTCAGAGGGATCTGAAAGGAAAAACAACAAAGTGCATCAAGAAGATGGGTCAATTAAAAAAACACAAGAGCTTTACGGAATTAGCAAAGGCAGCCACATACTGTTCCCTCTTTGGAAGCACTCCAATTTTTCCAATCAGATTAGGGTCAGTCCTAATAGTTTCAAGCACAAAGATGTGTGGTATTTATTTGCTGGGTGCCTCCTTTTCTGACTGATTAGCCTTATGAAGATTAGCTGCCAGTAATTTATCAAATGGCTAATGTAAGGTAATTAACTCACAGCACGCTGCAGTGTGTGCTGCCCAGGAGAAGTTTTCTTGCCTTAGCTGAGACGAGGATTATTGAAGCCATCGCAAAGAAGCAGAAAGTTAGGAGTGTTCCTCCAAAAAAGTTCCTTCCTGCAAAATTTGTTTCCGTTTTTTTCCAGAATATCCTTTACAAATGGTATAGGAAGAAGATTGGTGTGGCCTGAAGATACTTTAAAAGATAGTACAAAGCACTTCCAGAAGGGTTTCCTTAAAATTAGTGTGGCATCTCTCACAATTTTGATTCTCTGCAGTATTTTGTTTAATCTTTTTATGATGTTCACAGAGAAAGAGCAGTGATGTGTCCAATAAGAAAACTGCACTTTTAAGGAGATCTTACAGTGTGATTTATAAAAGTTTTTCTGAAAGCAGACTCAAGAAAAAACAGCCTGGGGCTGGAAATATGCTAACTAGGGCATTCCACAGAGATTCTGATCATAAAGCCATAATAAAGACAAGTGGAAGAAATTTCGATTTTCCACAGAACTACATGATATTCTGGTTCCCAGTTTCAGAAGAAAAGGAGAAAGCAAACAGAAGATGAGAGGAAGAAGCAGGACTTTTGAGATGAAAGAAAGGGCCAGTTGCAAAGACCAGCTCCTTCAAAGAGGTCCAGCCACCACTTGTGATAACAGGAGCAATGAAAATCCCCTATAAAGTCTTCAAGGTAGGGGACTACTGGAGAAGTTCAAGAAGCTGAGCAGGTATAAAAATCATGTAGGCATCCTCAAGCCAGTTATGTTAAATATACTGTTAATAATATGTTTTCCATGTATGTGTGTTCTATTATTTAAACCAAATGAATTTTTATAAATCTCACAAGTGAAGCTGATGGTTTGGTTCCCCGTAAAACTGGAATTCTCGTGGTGGTGTGCGTATCATGACAACTCAAGGTACCCAAAAGCTTTTAGGGTGCCCATTCATGGGGAACGGTTAATACAGGTATTTGCATCAAAGCCATGTTAGCTTTAGCGAAGTTCCCTCTGTCACTCAGCAAGACAACGGCTGACACAAGCACAAGCAAGTGCAGGAGTGCCAAGCACGTTGTACTGATGTGCTTCCAAGGAGTCTGCGACCTGCAGCAGAAAGTCAGAATCTCTGACTACAAAGGATTTATGAATTATTGAATTACAATAGTTAAGTAGCTACCAGCTTCTCCCAATTCATACCCAACTGGCTTTTTCCCTGCAGCTACCTCTAGTCAGTGTTCAGCAAATAGTTACAAGAATAGCTCACAGAAGTGGTCCATTTAAATACAGGAAGTTAAAGATATTCACTACTATCAAGGGGCATGAAGAGTTAGCTCTGGTCCTTCTGTTCCAGTATGTTCTGGTCATCATCGTAAACTAGAGTAGAAGCCTTGTAACATATATTTAGAGAAAACTACTTCCATAAATTTAATCTCAATCCCTATTTTATTATGCACAAAACTTTTTGGTTCTTCTTACATAAAACCCATCACACAATACATGTCAACATACAGTGACTCAGTTAATGGGTAGGTGGGAATATGTGACAGGTAAAATTTGTTAATGGAAAACTTAATGAGAGTATCAAACAAAATACCTGTTAGCATCAGGAAGGACTGAAATATTTTTTAAATGCTTACTAAAAAAAACCAAGCAACATATTTGAATGTGAGATGACGAGTGAAAAAGAGAGTATTAAAAGTTGCTTCACCATAGAAACATACAATGTCACTGATACACAAGAATATTATGGTTGCCTTAAGCTATACCCAGCTACAAGTCTGCATGCTGCTATAAATAAGGTTTGGTAAAGTTCTTGGATTGGAAGCTAAAATGAACAGAGTTTTTAATCTCAGGAGAAACTGTGGTTAAACATTATAATTACCGAGACCAGCTATTTTAATATTGTGTTAATTTTAATGACCTTATTCATCAAAAGACTTATGAAAAGGATGACTAAACCCTAAATGGAGAGAGTAAAATGTATTCTGCTTAAACAACAAAGGATTGCAGGGATTCATGGCTCATGTTTAAAACTCAACATGCAAAGTAATCTGACTCATAACTCTCTGCTCTGTAATGTTAGAAATCTAGGGAGATACTGAAAATTGTTAAGCGATGTTAGGGAGAGCAAAGGATTTAATTAAACTAGAGTGTAATCCTTTTAAGGAATTTCAAAGCTAGATCAGTGGCACTATACAGATTAATTTGATTGGTTTCCTTTACTACCTCTCTTCCCTTTTTTCAAGTTGTAATGTCAATACATTAAACGTTAATCACTTTAAATATCCAGATGCCAAATTCTTGTCAAGAGTCTTATTATCTCACGTCTCAAATATTGCAATATCTTCTTCCCTGGCCTACTCAGATCCATTCAGATTTGCTTTACTCGCAGATGCTCTACTCCTACAAAACCAGGTCACTTACCACTAACCAGAGCACAAGCACCAGAATGGATAGGAAAAGAAACCAAAGGCATTTCTTCTCAGTGTGAACATATCCTCCCTCTTGGAAGATGAGTTTGAGGGTGTCATCCTATACCTGCCATGTGAGTCTACCTGCTTGAAGAAAGTGAGCTGATGTTTTATGACCCTTAGGAAACCATGGAGGGATCGTGCACGTCTGAGCACAGGTAGACATATGATGGGCTGAACCTTCTCTGAATCAGAGAAGGTTTGATTTTCCCAAATAGATAAGTGTGACTCCTGGTTAGAGGGGTAAGTGCATAACTTAATATTTATAGCTTTCAGAGAAGTTACTTTTCCCTTCTGAAACTACCACTTTTAAGAGAAAAGAGAGAAAGTGAAAGAACAAAATACTTCCAATGAAAAGAAAAAATTACTGAAGAGACAGACCAAGGATTTGAAGCATCCATGCTGAACTATATTATAGTGGAAAGAAAAGAAATTAAAATTATGGACTGCAAACCTTCCTTCATATTTTCCATTAGTTCTCTTTTTTCTATTCTGTAGTTTTTAAGGTCATTCACAGCCTCCTATCAGTATCATTCTGTACTGAGAGATCAAGCAGCCATAACGCTCACCTCCAAATCTCACTGATTATATTTTCAAACAAATGACTTCTGTTTCTTTGAAGTTGTCTTCACACTTAGAACGAGCTCCTCATGAACATCTGCATTCATTATATTTCTTTAAACTTCTCAAAACGGCTCCTTCCCGTGGTACTTAGAAATAGCTTGGAAATAATCATGCTTCTTACAGCTAGAAAAGCTTGCACCTATAAAAAGATGTGTTCCTGGTGATGCCTCTATGGCACTGTAAAGGTAGAGGTGCAAACCTCAGCCCGTGCTGCATGAGGGGTGATGAGCATGACCCAGCTCCAGTCAGAAGGATGATTGCCTAGGGTCTCAGCAGGGCTCTTTAGTCTGGGCTTCCACAGACGTGGCCTCTGGTTTAGAGCTGGGCTCTTTCTGGGAAAGACCACAGGCAGGCAATGCTCATTCTTTTCAAGTTGAGCCATAGCAAGCAGAAATAGTTACATTTAAAATATACAGATAAGAGTAAAACCAAAATACCCCTCAGTTACGTTTCCTGACTGAAATGGGAATACGCAAAATCAATATTTTATCATATTTATGTATAAAATACTGGCTCCTCTCATTCAAATGCTAAGCAAACTATTCTGTTCTGACCTCTTCTAATGTTTTTGATTTCTTATTTACAGTGCAGATGTTACAGGTCTGCACACCTACAAGGAATGTTCAAGCCAGTATTAATAGTATTTATACTTGTGGTCAAGAGAGGAATATAATTAGGAGACAAGATCTTTCTTTTTATCCTGAAGAAGCTAAAAGCCACTATTAAATTAAATGCAAATAGCTATTTAAAAAACATGAACAGAAATATTTCTTCAAATTCTCAGTGTGGTAGGGTAGGTGAGTTTTCATACGCTTTTCACATTGATTTTCTCTGTGTTTTCTAGAATTTAATTCTGTGTTTAAGCTCTACAGGCTACAGCCACACTGGCACATGCAGATCCATCGCTGCACTGGCCAAACCCACAGGAGAGCTGCTTGGCACCTCTCTGGGATGGGTCTAACACAAATGGGTTTCAGTGAGATGGTAACTGCACAAACCTTTCGGGTTGTGAGATTCCCACAGAGTGGGCAGTGCAAAGGCAGCCTGACGAAGGGACGATTTGCCCCTAGGAACTGGGGAAAGCTTTATGACAATTAGTGGAAACATGGAATGATAGAGATGAAAGCACAAATGGAGAGCTCTCTCCTTCCCTCTAATTGTTGCACTGAACATGAAATTAAAGACATCAAGTAGGAAAGATCCTGTACGTATTTCCAGAGATACTGCCTGTTTGGGCTAATTGTGTCACCCTGGAGTAGCTGATTAGCATAATTAATCTCAACTTCTGATTACCCAAAGGAAGGAGATGTTCCTGGATGCACAAGTGAAATATAATGACTGAGACTTTAAGAAGCTAATACACAAGGCAGCCAGAGTATTTCCCAGCCCTCTTTGCTTGTCTCTTGCTTTCTTAGCCAAGGGCTGTGGGAACTTGGGAGAGTCAGGCCCAGCCTTTGCCGAGTCTGTGGCATTGTGGGGCGCTGAAGTTGGACTCGTTAATAACAAAAGAGCTATGCTGGTAATCTGTGCTTCAGTACTGCAGTGTGATTACTAGCTGTAGTACAACACTCAGCGGTCTCAAATCAAGGGTGGGGCCTTGGGATGCACAGGAATCACAGAAAAGTCCTGGCAGAGGCTTAAAGATAAAAAAGCCAGGAAATGAGGAGAGGTTAAAAAAATTGAGCTTTTGCCACCCTCGTCGTCAGGCAGAAAGCTGCAGAATGGACTCCAAGTGTCTTACAGCCCAGAAAATATTTGTGACCCAAGAAGTCAGTCTTTTCTGTAGATATACATCACAAGAGCCCCCGCATTACATTTTTTAAAGAAAATTTGACTAATTGGTTTATATTGTTAATCCACACCTGGTCTCAGATCTAATCTAATCCTATCCTAAGTAAAAGCAACCAAAGGCACAGACTGTAAGTATCTGAAAAAAAACCAACTAACAGCTCCCAATAAAGAAAAGCCAGCAATGTGATGGTGTTCCAGGTGTGTTCTGTCAAGTCACAGGAAGAATATTTTAAAAGCTCCACATAAGCAGTTAATGGATAAATTTAGAATTTTTAATTGACAATCTGAGTCATGTGTTTGGTTGTCCTCAATTATAAATCAGGAAAGCTTCAGCAACCAGAACAGCTGAGAATCCAAATTAATCCTATTACTGTTTTCTATTATCTCAGGAAGGGAAAGACAGTTAAATAAGTCATGATGACAATGTAAGATTTTTTTCCACGATTACATATAAAATATTTCTTAAGAAAATATTACCATGAATTGAAATTGAGTGAAAGCTGCATTACTGGAAACCTTCTGTTTGTTCTCAGTATGGGCATTGATGATGAAACTTTGCCTATTCCCATCACCACTCTCCGATGCACCCATCTCTCATCTGCAGAGAATAATTATGGGATTTTCACTTAAAACTCTCTGCTAATTCAGTCCTTTGTTCTCTGATGATTGTGCCAGCAAACAGGAGGCTCATCAACTACAAATTTGACTGAAATAGCAATTTTGTTGACACATAAACCACCATAGACTCAAGGCCAAGGAACCCAAACTTGTTACACTCCATTAGGAGTTCAGATTATGGAGGAAAAGCTAGATTTGAGTGGTCTTCAAATATACCAGCTACCTTTACAAGGTCCTTATATGCTTAGTTCCTACAGTCCTTTTAAACACAGACTTATCACAAAGAGAGTTTTGTCTTTTTTTGCCATCTTTAAAAGCTTTTTCAAAAGCCTATAAAATATTGTCTTCGGCTGCAAATTTCTAGATAATGAAAAGGAGGTTTCATTCCACTGGAACGAACAGCAAAGGTAAAAGATAAATGAGGCTCTGGGATTGGATTTACTATGGAGCAGCAAGTTCTCTCACCTCTCATACAATGAGCTGGCACAACATGTCCTGCCTGAACATGTGAAATAGTCTCACACAAAGGTTTGCCGATGCCTCATCCTGCTCCTGTACAAACTGGGCCATCGTCCTGCCATGGAGACAAGCTGCAAAGGCACTTTGTGAAAAGCTCAAACACAAATATTTCATTAAGACGTGCACAATGCCTGCACACCCTTAGAATCACAGAATCATAGAACGTGTTGGGTTGGAAGGGATCTTTAAAGATCATCCAGTCCAACCCCCCTGCAGTAGCAGGGACATTGGTACCACATCAGGTTGCTCACAGCCCCACCAAGCCTGACCTTGAATATCGCCAGGGATGGGGCCTGCACCACCTCTCTGGGCAACCTGTGCCAGTGATCTACCACCCTCATATTGAACAACATTTTCCTAATATCCAACCTAAATCTGCCCTTTTCTAGTTTAAAACCATTACCTCTCATCCTATTGCTGCATGCCTTTCAGGTGAAAAAGAACCCAATGCCTGCAGCGATGCACCCCTGACTGCCACAGCACAGAGGGGATGGGAGACACCTCCTCACGCCCAGATCCAGCTGCTTTGTGCAGGGAAGGCACCAGCAGCACTTGGTAAAGTAAAGTAAAGAGTAAAAGGTGATCATCTTATGCATGCTCATATGATTTCGCTTTGTTAAAAATGTATAAATGGGCTGTGAAAATGTATGGCCATTGGAGCACAATTAGAGGAGCTACCCTCTGTGTCTCCCCAGCGCTGCAATAAAGAAGTGCCTGCTTATCTGCTACTGTGTAGATAAGTTTTTCTCTTCATGATTGCGACCCCATCAACAACAAGGCCTCCCTCTTTGTCTCGGGGAGACAAGGAGTCCTGTTGCTCAGGACACGGCTTGGAAAGCTATTCCAATAGAGCTGTCTTGTCCTTAAGCTGCAAGGTTTGTGTGCTTTAAAATACCCAATTAACTCTTTGCTTAACTTCCTGCATGCAGTTTATTCAGCTGTTCTGTGCTGGAAAGGATCTGCTTGACTTTCTGAGTGTTATGCTGAATGAAAGGGAGGAAGGAGAGGCTCATGTTGTCATGTGTTGCCAGGGGCTGGTTTAGTTTTGAAAGGCTCACAACACTGTACCATTTTTCATGTTAAATGGAGCTGCTTTATTTTAGACCTTCATAAAAGCTTAAATCAGAAGAAGACATTTCTCTAGGCTAATGTACTAACCTTCAAAGTATGAGCTTTCTGAAGTTAAGCACTAGCTACTCTCCTGCAGCTGAGATGAGTTTGCCTTTCAGTTCATCCAGAGCTTGACGTCCAATAAATTCACTGCTGTCAGTGAGCTGCGAGCTGCACAACTCCAGAAGCTGCATCAACTCTCCTGCAATTCCCAAGAAAACCCAAGAGGCCAGACACCAAGTCATACACACGTCCATCCCTTCACTGCAAGGGCTGCACCCTTGCTGGGCTTCCCATGCCACAAAACCCTGCTTTCCTAGCCCCAGCTTGTGCCACCATGAGTTTAGGTGTAGGAGGGAGACCATCAGCACTGTTTTCCAAACACAGAATTACTTTTCTCAATGCTCATTTTAAATGAAGACAACTATTTATGGCATATACATGCTGATGCTTTAGCTGGTCCACAGAAAGATCTGGATGGAAAAACAGGATCTGCTCAGATTAGGCAGCATGGTAGTAATAGAAGAATTGTGCTGCTCATATGAATTTTACCTTAATTTTTCAGGGAACAATTCATCTTTCTCTTTGCCATGCTGATGAGGCACTGGAGCATTATAGCAAATACCACGTTCCTTGCCAGAGAAGCAATTCCACTTTCAAAAGCTAGAACACTTGGGCTAATCAGAGTGGCTCAGATACTTTGATCAGAGATAAATTAATGCTTTGTAGAAGATCCTGCTCTTAGTTAACTTATTTTGCTAAATTCACTCACTAATGCTTTGTAATTTCACATGGGAGGGGAGAGGGGGGAAGATGAAAGCAAATTTTTTCATCAACTAGCTGTAAATTTAAGAATAGTTTGCTAAATGTTTGTTTGGCTTTATAAAAACATATTATGATTTTAACACCTTGTTTTACTCATATCACAATTTATTAAAATGTTGCATGGTAGATAAAGCAGAAGAACCACAATCCATTGGGTATTTTATGTCCCATTCCACGTTTATTATTATTTTCTCATTGCGGGGGTGAGGGTAGGGACCATAGCTCTGTGGCAAGCCTGATAAACAGTACCAGTCATGGCCTGGAGCAGTCAATGCTCACACTCCAGCTACATTCCATGTATCAGTAATTCTGTTCAGTAGACAATTTTGTATCTATCTTTAGCTGGAAAAGTTTTTAGGTACCTTCAGCATTCATGTGCTTTGCATTTCACTGTGCTTGCTCACCTGCCTAAGCCTTTTCTCCTCTTTGTAGGGGGAATATAATATTGTATAACTTTGTCCAGTTATAAAAGCCTGGACTTACATGTGAAATGATTTAGGAAAGGCTGCGGAGCATCATGGAAGAGAAAGAAGTAAATTAATTCAACCTCCCTCCAAAACTGCCTTGGATCTAATTGACATAGTGGCATCTTTTGTGATAATGAAAAACCTCAAGAAAATACGTGTGATTGGTTAGAAATTTAGCAAAGAGCTTCAAAACTGGAAGCTCAATGAACATTCTTTTTTCTTATCTGCATGCTTAACCAGTCAAGAGTCTGTCAGAGCATCTTGGTTCACATTTCTGCCATTGCCTTGTTTACATCAATCAGTTCTCATTGAATATCAAGGAAAAACACTTAACTACAATGAGATATTAACTCAGTTTTCAAAATTAGAATTTAAGGTCTACTTAAAGCCAAAAAGATTCACGTAAACACACAGAGCCTACAAGGATTCCCCAGGGAAGCCTCAAACAGCAAGGCTGGTCCTTAGAGATCCCAGATTTGGCTCTTTTTCACTGACTCAACCTCTACTGATTGAGAGCTCCAGTATTTCTGAACATTACATTCCCTTTACAGTCAAGTGCCTCGTACCGCTCTGAAGCCTTCAGTGGTATCATGATGGTGGGACTGATGGTACACAACTGCTGGTTCCTGGCAAAACCAGACACCTCCAAGAAATCCTGCCACTCACCGAACAGATGTGACAGTCCCATTAACAAATGTCAGGCCCCTGAACAATCACAGCTAGAACAAAATTACATCCATAATAATTTAAAAAAATAAATCAATAAATATACCGAAGTAATTTATAGTTGTTCAGATAAAAGAGTTTTTCCATCTGGAATTTCAGGCTCTGATACTTGTTGTACACATCTAATGGCAGGAGTAGTTATACAGATCTGATGCTAATGTAATGGGTACTGGCACAGTAGATACTTAGATACAGAAGACAACCGATCTGTAAAGGAAAAACAGCGTTGAGACGCATGCCTAAGACTTGCAATGTAACAGTCACAGACAGCTCACAAGCAGCAGTTATCTCAGGCAGTTTCAAAGAGGCTGGAGTACGAGACGGCAAGGAGGACTAGCAGAGACCCAACTCCCACCTCTCACCAGATGGTTCAGATCTGTTCGTAATTTTGATTCACTTTCATCACTGTGTCTACCAGACTTCAGTTATTCACATGCTATAAAATCTGTGATGTGTTTTTCCTCACACTTCCTATTTCTTCACTTCGATGTCAGAGCCATGAAGCATCGTTTTTGTTTTTCTTCTAGCACTGAGATTCCTGTATTTTCTTCACCTGGCATATTAACATGCAGGAAGGACCAGCTAGCTTTTTCCATCGTAGACAAATACTTAATTTCGCTATGACACAGTGTACATATTTCTGCACAGCTGAACAATGAGGCTATGCAGCAGGGATGCAACAATTCAGAACATTCACTGCATCACAAGTAAATCAGTCACCAACACACCCAGCGATTGTTGTCACTGGATTTAATAAAGCAGCCGGCTACTTTCATTGTCATGCCTCTAGCACCAAGTAGTTTACCTTGTCTAAACCAGGCATAAAAGTGTTTTCTGAGGTTAATAACTGCAGAATGACAGAATCACAGGCTGGCTGAGGTTGGCAGGGACCTCTGGAAGCTCAGCTGGTCCAACCCCCGTACTCAAGCAGGGCCACCAAGAGCCAGTTGCCCAGGACCATGGCCAGATGGCTTCTGAACATCTCCAGGAAGGAATCTCCCTGGACAACTTGTGCAAGTTCTTAGACACCTCCACAGCAGACAAGAGTTTCCTGATGTTGATCTCTGAAGGTCCCTTCCAATTAAAACCATTCTATGATGTTCAGAGGGAACTTCCTGTGTTTCGGTTTGTGCCCATTGCCTGTGGTTCTGTCACTGGGCACCACTGAGATGACCCTGGTCCCGTCGTCTTTGCAGTCTCCGTTCACATATTGAAATACATTGATAAGATCATTTTGAGCCTTCTTTTCTTCAGCTGAGCAGCTCCAGCCCTTTCAGCCTTTCCCCACAGGACAGATGCTCCTGTCCTTTCATCACCTCTGCAGCCCTTTGCTGGACTCTTTCCAGTAGTTCTATGTCTCTCTTTTACTGGGGACCCCTGAACTGGACACAGTTCTCCAGATGTGGCCTAGGTCATGCAGGCCATATAGATGGTTATCTAGATGCAAATGCAAATAGTACAAAAAAATAGGTGACTGTTAAGACTAACTAGTTGTTGTAGCTCATGGAAGGCATTCCTACAGAACTCTGGAAGTACCGAGTGTCTACTGGCACCATCACGGCATATCTAGGTTCATCTTTCAGCTTCCCAGCTGAAATCATTGTCAAGCAGTAGCACTGCAAGATCTAATCCACACAAACACTATCTTTTCCACACTCTCAGACCTGCTTTCTTGCAACTTTCTGCATGACAGCTCCTCTCTGAGGACCATGCTGTCCATTGACCTGTGTTCACAGATCTTGCGGACTTCGAGCAGCAGTGATTCAATTAAAGTCCACAATGCTCAGTATGGCTCATAACGCTAGAGATTTCAAGTCCTGGGCACGTGCAGTTTAGCTGTGGTTAAACACACTTGACAGGCTGTAGCACAGCCATAGTTTCTGGCGGTGCCCAGCAATGCAAGAAGCTGATGCAAAAGTCATTTTCTTCCATTCTGTCAGCCACACTAATCATCTCCTGCCAGTTGGGCTGCACTGCCACAGGCTGCTTTTCAAAGCCTCTCTGACACATCGGCAAGAAGACACCTCACACAGAGCTCCCCGGAGCCCAGCTCCTCCTTCCTGCCACTGCAGAAAAGCTGTAGACGGACCAAGCAGGGCACTTGGCATCGGCTGAGATGATGCAAACTCGGGTCACTGCCAGAATACAGGAATGTTTATATGCCAAAATAGCTTTTCCTCTAGTTACAAAAAAAGAACATAAGCATGAAGTAGTAATAAATAAATCCTTCAGGTCACCTATGAAATTATTGCACATATATCTAATATCCACATATTACAAATATGAAGGAAAGTGCATGTGCATATAAAGAGGTATTTCTGTTTAATGAACAACATTGAGTTCAGCAAAGCGTATTATCCATAGTGTCTGTCACTGGGATTTGTTTGTAATCCATCACAGGTTACAGCCTAAGCTCTAAACCCAAATGAATGTTGTCAGCTGCATGCATCATGCATATGGGAGTACCTTATGCTGTGTTTATCTCCCTTGCAGATTAACACTGTAATCATTTGAGAAAACTGAGGTATAAGAGACAACACTGCGAGCTTTAAAGACTATCATTAATAAAATCCTAGCCATGTTAGGAAACATGCACTGCTATCATGCACATAACACTCACAACCCTGTCCTTAGAGAACCAAAATTTATAAAAATACAAGTGCACATACTTGAAACGAGAGCAAAACTCCCTTTGATTGAGATTTCTGAAACGTATTTGCTGTTCTCTGTGCACTCAGTCAGACAATCCAATAAATTCTATCCATAGTAACAAAAACGACAGGTAATATCCTACAATAACAAAGAACTCTTCACCATGCAATTTACATGTGTTACAATTGATAGCAAATGCCTGTGGCTTTTTTTCGTACATAACAAGATGTCCATCAACTTACCCATAGCAACAATAAGCAAATACCCAGCCAAGCCATTATGGAAAAAACTAAAAGAAGAAAAAGCTGCATTTTAGTGATAATCAACAAGTGTAATATAATATTTTTTCTCCACAATATTCATTTATCAAGTGCAAATGTGTTCATTTCCTTCCTGCTCCATTTTTCAGACACGAGGGAGAGCTGCAGAACCCCCACTGAACTAAGACAACTGATTACCTCAATGAGGACCTTTCTCTGACTTCTGCCTCTCTCACATCACACTTTTCCCCCTAGTATAAAACAAACAAAAAGGAAACCCAAGTTTGAACTCTAGAGGTCTGAAGTTAAAATGAGTGCATGAGTCAATTCTGAAGAAGAAAAAAGAAATAGATATTGATCTGCTTACACAGCCCATGATGGTTTTGCCCTTTCCTGGAGACAGGACTGGAAAGGACCTGCCTTATTAAGCCCAGTACCCCTTTTCATTGCAGGCAACACCACCACGAACTCTCCTTCATAAACTCATTGTGGGCAACCTTAAAATTCATTGGATTTTGTCTCCGCTTTTCCTATCTGCGTCTTCCAGAACAACACACCCATCACAGCAAGAAATCATTTCACAATTCCTACTTGAGGTTTATAGTCAGTTTATTACAATTTGACTTAGTGGTATCTTTCAGCTCAGATCTACCTTCTCATTCACTGGTTATCAAATTTCTTGATGTATTTAGAGACAGCAATGCATTATAAGCCATACTTGTATAGTTTCTTGTAAGACTGGCTATTACATTCACAATTGACCCAGTGGTTTTTCCTTACTACTGCTAACTAGGACAGTTTAGACTATCCCAGATTTGGTCCACTAGTGTCTTTGACAAAGGCACTAATTTCTGCTGTAATGTGTGTTCCTGCACTTCTATCTCACCCAGCAGCTAACAACATTGTTCTGATCAGCAAGAAACCTTTGCACAGAGGTGGGGTTTTGACTCTTGATTGTAACAGAGGAGTCTCCAACTTCAGCAGATTTTCCTGATCTCACATGCAGCATTCTTATGCTTTCATCCTCTTTCAACCCTAAATATCATCCATTCTCTCCTGTTTAATATTCTACGACTTCTCCAAATTGATGTAATCTTCAAGCCTGAGTTATAAGCAAATTAATTAGCACATTTGTACTTGTAAGGTGACGCTCACAAGAAAAGTTTCCTGGGAATGCTAAATGCATCAGTTTGGCACTTTCTCCTTCACTGCAAACCACCGTTATATTTATTTTACTGGCTGCCACTGACCTTCTGATATTTCCACAAAGATGCGCTCAGGTCATTAGTTCTGCACCCAAATTAACAATTTTCTGTTTGGCATCATGTTTCTGAAATCTAGATTGTTTCAATTCTTTCTCAGTTACCTTCTCAAAAATAATCCCTTAAGATCACCTTATTTATCACTGGTAAAGGAGCAGCATGCCACATTCCGCTTCCCACTAACATTGTTATTTATCTACTCTGACTGATAAAAAGAAGTTCCAAAGACTTAAGTTTTATCCAGAGTAAAGTCAAGAGCTCACAGTGCATGGCTCACTTTCCTCCACTCCTGATTTTTTTCAGAGCTTCATCTTTTGTAACACAAAATCTACCCTTTTTATATTTCAATTTAATATAAGCAGATTTTAGGTAGTGATTTCCTGGTCTATTGTATCTTATACAGTAAGCAATTCTATAATACCCTCATTAATAACCAAGAGCACGGCTAAAATAGGAAGATTCTCATGGATTCAGCGCTTGCTTTGTGAAGAAATGTGTTGCCTATTTCACTCCAGAATATCTAGACACTACTATTGATAGCAAAATTTGTTCTTCAATCTACATTTAGGAAATGGGAGTTTTTCTTAAAGGACACAAATCCCAGTAGTATAAGTCAATTTTTGATCTGTCACCCCATCACTTTCTAAAGTGCTAAAAATACAAAAGGATTAATGTTATTAAAACATCATGTCTCTGAAAAGAAAATTATCAGAAATACAGAGGGAAACATCCCAGGATACTTTTCTTGGAACAATAATTTTTTAGTCATGGCCTATTCTGACAATGAGTGAGCAAATAAAACGTTCTGTTTGACCAGCTCTGGTAGGCTCTGCTATAGGACGAGAGTTTGATATGAGCTCTGTAAGTCCTGCTCTCATGAGCACAGGTTCTCATTACCATCACAAGTGTTTCAGGTTTTATTACCAGCCTTCAGAGCACCTGGATGCATTTCACCATATCTGACTACCCAAGGATGGGAAGGAGGGACTGAAGAAACACACACTTTTTATTCTAGCCATGCAAATCATTACCTATGCCAGGCAACCAATATATTGAAGCACTGGGCATCATTTCTCAACACACTGAACTTATTTCCCCCTCCTTTCGTGCATGACTTCCCTTCAGTCCCTTCATTGGCAGAGGACAGTGGTTCTGATGGTGCAGAAAACAGAATAATCCAGCAGCACAATGCTGATGTAAAGCCTCGAGAGCTTGGCTGAACCTTTACCACTAAATATGGGCTTGTCACTTCTATGATTGCAGGGGATAAATCTGATAAATGCACATGACAATAAAGAATGAATGCTGTTTTCAAATCAAACTGCCCCTAAAATCCGTTTTTTTTTCTTGAAGAATTTAGATGCTTTTAGATATACGAGCAAAAGAAGAATGCAAAAATAAAGACAGGAACTGGTAATGAGGTTGAGCAGCATGGAGTGGGAGCTGGGGGGTGTTTCCTATCAAACAGCTACATAATTCATGTTATTCCATACAATATCAGTCATGGCGTTCAGCTGTATTTTATTGGGGAGGTTCTTAGCTATTTAGAACAGTTTACTAATCTTTAAGAAGCCATCCTATTTCTGATGAAGAAATAAAATTGCTCCAAGACTGAAGTCACTGCAGATAGCGTAGCACCCCTGTCAGAAAGCTGCTAACAAACCCCAGTTTTCCAGAGATTTTACAAGTTAACTTTAAATATCAGAGGAATCGTACAAATTATGTTCTATTCTAACATCATCTGCCCAACACACATGATACAGGCTTGGAGGACTAAGAAGGCGAGGAACAATTTAACTAACCTGACCTATATAGTTAATTAATACTCTCTGGCCATTTTTGCTCTTCTTTGCAACTATCTTTCTTTAAAAACTTGCTAAATTAGGTTTTGTTTCCAGGAATATCTGGAGAACTCTCACTAAGTGCTGGTCTAAATACTCCTCTATGATCTGAAATGAAAATACAAATAGGGCTTCTAATTGAGAGCTTTAATTTAAACACCTATTCCCCACCTCATCGGGAATATAATGAAAAAGGGTAATCAGGAATTTTCCTTTACAGAGATTTTTCTTCAAAGAATTTTCTTACTTCTTGGAAACCACATATGATTCAACCTTTCTTTGCAACTACAATGAGATACAGTTTGCCAAGATCACTTAATTTCTATTTAGGTACTTACTGTTGTTGAACTGTCCTGAAACATTCTGTCCTGAGTCCATTCAGAGGTAAACTGAACTCCAGTTTTGGCTCACTGGCTTAGGGGAATATTGATATTAAAAGCTCACTATTTCAAATGCAAATATTGATGTCCCAAAGATGGCTGTCAAGATTTGCAAAAGCTGTAGAAACTGATAATTTGTGTGACTGCTAAAAATGTACCACAAGTCTTTAAAATCCACTCTTCTCCAGGCTTACTCATAGGCATTTGGCTAAACAAATTCTAATTTCTAAAAGGCTTTAACAGAGCTGACCAGACTCCTTCCTTCAAGTTCTGCAAAAGAAACTACAGGAAGATTTATGGGGCAAAAGCCTGGAAAGGAATGAGGGCACTATTTTAGAACAAGCTCACCCTGAGATCTCAGCATGGCCCTTCAAGCATGGCCAGTCTTCCTCAGGCTTTGCTGGGACTACACAGCTGCTGGCTGCAGAAAGCCCCGGAATCCATCCATGAATGTTATTTTTGAAAGCAATAAACACTACTTTTGAAAAAAAAAGTCCTACATACTTGAATATAAGGATAGAGAATTATGATTAAAGTTAAGCTTTACCAATTCACCGTGCATTGGTCTTAAATGTACACAACAACCCACTGCAGATTTGTACATATGGATTTTTGTAGGTTTTCTTCTTCCTCTTAGTTAACCTTAGGGCAGAGAGAGAACTGGCCACACAATAAAGGCTCTTGGTTTTTTCTGCTAAAGAGATTATGAGCATTAATACAGTCGCCGTGGTAAATCTTCAGCAGCACAACTTACAGCACCTCTTGTGTCGTTGCCCCATATTCTTTGCACTCTGTTCTGTGTTAGAAAGGGCAAAGGAAAAATGAGGTCCTGAACAGGACGAGAAGTTACAGAAGAAGACAGACAATGAATTAAAGCAATCAAAATAATTTATGACATTAGAGCACAAGCATGAAGGCTATCTCATTTCGAACCAGAGTTTCCTACAATGTAAAGCAAGTGCATTCACAAAAGTGAAGTGGTTTTCTTTAAAGCAAGAGAAATCTCTTACCCTTTTAAAACTTGAAGTTTTGATCAAAGTACAAGGCACATGATCTGTAACATTAGATAAGAAAGCAAATTCATCTTGTCCCAGGGGAATTATGGAGACCTGACTACCTTTAAATCCCCAACACAACTCCACATACAATTCTTCCTCTGGAGAGATCAAGGGCATATCTGACAAACGGCAATCACTTTGTTCAGTGTACCACCGTAAGGTGCTAAGATACCACAGTATGAAGACTTAGGAGGCATGAGTAGAATTTATTCCTGCAAACTGCTAACAAGAAGCACTTGAGAGAGTGGAAAAAGGCAACACGGAAAGAACTAAGTAGGGCAACAGTATGACGTTTTAAGACATCTAATGTTCCCACTAGGTTGTACCAGGATTCAGATCGAGTCTTTAGAATAGAACCAAGCCTTGTAAAAGGATGGGAAAATGGTATGTTAATGTCACAAGCTCTGTCACCATCCAGCATTTAACGTCATTTAACATCATTCACAGGCTTTGTATTTGCCTTTTGGGCTAGAGTTAACTCTCCTTTCAGCAACACAACCCAACACATACCCTTCCAGTTGCTGCACTGCAAAAACACACAGAGAAAAGCAACAGAATGGTACACAAACAGAAAGATTGGGATGTTCAACTGCTGTAGGGCAGGTACGCATCTTTTTTTACAATAACATCACTAAATATAGTCTACCCCGTCTCCTGAACCGTAATGAAAAAAAGGCATTTGTAGTTTCAGATACTGTTAAAAATATCAGGTTTAAAACAATAACAATGCAATAACACTGCCAAAATGTACCGCAAAGCTTTAAAAAGTTTAACTTTTGGCATCAAAGAACTTTCACATATGTCCTTTTGCACCAGCCACAAGGAACCCATTTAGACTCTGCAACAGATAACTTCAGGATTTGCTGCATTATACTCTGAGCTGCTGTCACTAAAATCAACTTCTGCAATGAAAAACACAATTAGTGTCAAATGCCTGGGTATGAAAAAAAAAGATATCTCCTGCAATGGAGGGATCTAATTTCTTATACAGTGCACTTGAAACAACTTTTGACATTTTTTTCTGCATAAATGAAAGCATGTCCCTGGACCAGGAATGTAGGAATTAAACAGTGAGATGCAACTTTGTTTAAGTCATCAGAAAATCTAATTAACAACCATAGAGTATGTACAGGACTTAAACCATATATTGGTTTAAGGGGGATGAATTTCCATATATTGGGAAGGGGACAGAAGAGGTGAAGGAGGGGTGTAGAGCAGGGAAGTATATATATCCATATTTCTTTATAGTGAAGATGGACGCTTCAGGAGAGAAGTATAAGATCCCTTTTTGCAAAATCACAGAATCACAGAATATGAGGAGTTGGAAGGGACCTGGAAAGCTCCCCCAGTGCAAGCCCTGCCAGAGCAGGATCACCAGAGCAGTCACACAGGAACATGGCCAGGGCTTTGGGTGTCTGCACAGAAGGAGACTCCACAACCTCTCTGGGCAGCCTGGGCCATGCTCTGCCACCCTCACACTGACAAAGTTTGGCCTCATGTTCAGCTTGAACCTCCTGTGCTCCAGCTTGGGACCATTGCCCCTTGTCCTGGCATTGACCATCCCAGAGCAGAGCCTGGCTCCTTCCTCCTGACACTCGCCCTTTCCCAATTGATCCCCAGGAATGAGGGCACCCCTCAGTCTCCTCTGCTCCAAGCTCAAGAGCCCCAGCTCCCTCAGCCGCTCCTCAGCAGGAGATGCTCCACTCCCTCCAGCATCTTTGTGGCTCTGCTGGACTCTTTCAAGCAGTTCCTGTCCTTCTTGACCTGAGGGCCCAGAACTGGACACAGGATTGCAGATGTGGTCTGACCAGGGCAGAGTAGAGGGGAAGGAGAACCTCAAAAATCACTCTCTTCTCCAAAGCCTTGAAACCTTCCAACCTGAAACAAAATTACTGGTGCTGTAGAGTGGGGTTTAGTCAACACAATATCTCTTGGAGTTTCTCAGTTTCCCTTGGAGGGAAGCAGAGTACCCAGGTGGGGCTGGCATCACTACACACTCCAGTGTCATGGCCCACTCAGTTGGGGACGAGGAGCAAGGTGTTTGTCACAGTGCAGGATGTGCCCCTGGGACTAGCACTGCACCCATCACCCTAGAACACAGACAAAGCCAAAACTAACAACACCTCTCTCCATGGGATATGTGGCCTGCTTGTAGGGCGAGTCGCCTTTCCTGTACCCAGCTGAGGAACAAGACAGGCCCCAGCAGGCCAGTTGGTCTCAGGCTCTAGCCTAAAGTTGCTTCTCTGCAGTGTTACAGCCAAGACAAGACCTCAGAGGTTGCCATACATGAAGCAGAGCCTGCAGAGCTAGAGACTCTTCCCACAGCCCTTCCTGACCCCTGACACCTTGCTGTATCTGTCCTCTTCTGCAGGAGGAGGAGCTGTCTCCCGTGCCAGGAGGAACATTCAGTATGGATGGACCACCACTCAGCTAACAACGGCACTGAGGATACTGCTGAAAACCCCTTGTTCTTTGTGTGGCACTTAGATGTCAAACCAACAAATTCCACTAGACAAGCTCCCACTGTCTTACTGTGACCAACTACTGACAAGTGATTGCAATGTTTGCACCATCTATTTAATATCAGTACCACGTACACTGTCTTACAGAGACACCATTTATTCAATTTAGACTCAAAAGCTACAGTAATTGATTCAGTAGTTATTTATTCTGGATGGAACTTCACTCCAGAAACAATATTTTTTAATTTCAGGCTTACCTAAAATAATAATGTATTTTTAAAGTAATCACAAAAGTTAGAACTAAATGTTTGCAAGCCTTCATTTGAACAAACTAAATTTAAAAACCCTACCTCAGGGTTTGCAATTCAGTTCATTCACTTAAATCAAAAACTTTCATAAGGGACAATAACTAAACTTGAAGAGTGCATGGGGGCAGTAGAGGAAACAGAATTTGCACTTAAAATATTTGAGAAGCTGTCTTAAAATCTCTCAGGCTTCCCAAGGTTAATGCATCAGAAAATATACAATATGTTTTGGGAAACTAATCACACAACACAATGACCACATCCTTACTGTCTATGACCATATGGAAACCATTAAAATGGAAAGGGGATTTATCTAGTGCAGAGATTCTTTATTTATATTCTACTTTTCCTATATCTCACTATTGATTTAAACACCAAAAATAATTCTTTTAAGTTCTTACCAACATTTGAGGTTAACAAAGAAAGAATCAAGAAAACAAAGTAGAAAAACTTGCAAAGACCTCTGAAGACAAATAACCAGATCTGGAAAGGCATTTAAGCGTCACCATGCCCTTTTCTAATGGCCTTCTCAGCAAATAGCCAATGTGATACTCCTAACTGTAGAATATTAGAGTTGTGTCGCAATAGATGGTGTATTTATAGAGTGGGATGTATAGAGAGTCCCTTTATGTCACCATCTCCAGGGTCTCATTTGTGTTTTCATCATTTTATGGTAAATACTGTTTAGTTCTGGAAAGCTCAGCTTCTGGTCCACAACACATGAAGAAGGTTTAGAATCACTGGATTCAGTGTAAGGGTCCTCAGTGGGTTTTATATCTCTTATTAAAAGTGTTACAGACATTTTTACATTTAAATCCATAGTCTGCTTTTTCTGTGAAAGCTCCTCAAATGATACTGGCCCAGCTGTACAAAGTAGCTGTAAAATATTGACTGGCTGACAGCTTTTTAGTAAGTTCTCAGGTGTGACAGAGCCTGGAGAACATTCCTGAGTTCTCCAGCTGAGCAAATACTTCATAATTCACACATTCACTTGAATCCTTTCCGTTGAAGATTCTCTTGGATCTACCTCCTTTGAAAAGCTTCAGGTTCTTTTTATTTTTATTGAACCTAACTCATCTTTCCATCTCTTTTTTCTGTTGGTTTTTCCAGAAATACAAAACATGAGCATTCTCTTTTTCATCTGTTTCCAGTGTGTCAGCAATGGCATTTCCCCCAGATATATATAAAGTTAAATTTGAAGGGGAAAACCCGAAAAAAGTGATCTTAAATTACATTAAAAAACCCATTAAATTGCACATCTAGCTTTCCCATGAGTTTACGCTTTTGCCTTCTCAGAAGGGGTTAAAACCCCTCCACTTTTCTTGTCGCACAGAATAACTGTACCACGTCATTACTACTGGAATTGCAATACACGTGTTGTCAATTCTTCAGCATGACTAAACACAGTACATCCATCACGCTGAAGGAATGCTTCACATCCAACCACTTAGCAGCACTAACAATCCATCTGTTGTGTATTATTACTTCTATGAATCATAAACTTAATTTTAAATTAGGTGATTAAATAGTGGCACAATTCACTTAGATGTTAAAGGGATAATATTTTGTGGTTCCAGCTGTTTACCTGGAATTACATTAGCTGAAGCTTAGGGCATAACTGTGTGGAAGTCAGTTCATGACTAAAAATGAACACCAAGTTTTGTGTTTAGAAGTCAGCAGAGTAACAGAATTTTGGAGACAATAAACTTGAGGAAACAAAAGTAAGTTAATATCTTCATGCCACATGATGTCTGTGCACACATTTGAGTGATAAAGTAGAAAAAGATGATGATTGTTTTCTCCCTTGTGTTTCTCCAAGTGAAGCACACTGGTCTTTCCCTTATAACCTAATATTGGGTACAGGTATCACAGGTCTGACTGGTGGAATGGAAGCATCACCTTACCAAAATGTTGAAACTCTAGTTACTTTCCAATGCATCAGGTTTTTCCAGATCCTATGAAATTCTCCTTTTCACCTTCTCTTACTTTACTGCTTAAACCACAGGCAGATTTTCTATTGACTTAACACAAGAAGAGGAGAAAAAAACAACCCATGCTTTTTCCAATAAAAGTGCTTATGAAGCATTTCTGGAGATTCAGTCTTTCTCCAAATATTGAATCACCGTATCATTGGCAGGGCTATGCCATGAACTAGGATGAACCACAAGCGTCCCTTGCCTCTGGGTACCACTGGGCCAATATCCTTCACCTTTGTTCTGCCATGGCCCTGCTCTTACAGACTTGCATTTGTACGCAACAGCACTGTGTGTGGAGCAGACCACCCTGTTTCACTGCAAATCCTATCACCCAGATTGATTTTTATTTGAGTCTGAAGCATTGCTGCTATTGCTAACAAGCGAACTGCCAGGGCTGCTGCAGGACCCACACTTACCTGCCCCTCTGAAGATCCCATGCAGACTAGAGCTCGTAGCACAAGTCAGGCTTTGAATTGGTAGCACCTGCAGCGTTACTGGATCCTGGGACAGCTCAACCACAGCACATCAAAAACTTTCAGGCTTGATGAATTTCTGATGAAGAAGTCCTGTAGGATGCAATGGGAACGTAACCAAATACAGGTCACGTGTTTCAAATGTCAATGAGCTCAATCATATAACAAGGCTTTTTAATACTGCAAAACGTAGCAGTTGTACGTGACTCCTTTGTACCAGGCTCTAAACCTACAGAAATCCATTTTTGCCCCAGGCAGCTACACTTAGCTTCGTGGAGTCACCCTAGGGAAGCAGAAGGAAGCAGAGAAGTGAAAGGACCTATGCTGGGTGCCAAGGAGATGAATACAAGAGACAGAATACGTAAGTACTGAGCTCTCTGCTTCTGGGTGCTGTAGTGGAAGAGGAATATTTAACTATAGTTATGGCCTAGCCTGAAGTATTAAACAATAAACAATAATTACATCTCTAAACTATCAGCAAGATAAATCAATGCTTGTGTCACTTTTCATAGCTGATCTAGTGCGTGACACTTCTTTCTAACGCTAAATATCAATAACAATATTATGTGCAGTCAATAAAAATATTATGTGCAGTCAAAGCCTAGTTCAAAAGCTAAGAAATCAACAGGAATCTTCCCATTGACCTCAGCTGGCTTCGGGATACTTAAGCAAGTTGTAGCTGCACAAGAAGGGGGCATGAATTCACCAGTACTTTGTTTCAAAACATGGCTTTAAAAAATAGAGCATGAAGAAACTGAAGAATAGGAACACATAACACTGATCATTTGATTGCAGACTGTAAATGGCACCTACTCATAGTGCAGAAAACCTGTGCTTTCAGAAGTACAGGTAGGTCCAGAAAAAAGGAAAGAAGAATAAGGCATGGAGTAATAATGTACTCCCTCTACTCAACTGCAGTGAGTTGGAAGGGTGCCTGTTCCTTAGCATTTGGTATGACTCTGTGCCTCTTACATATTCTGCTGCTTAATAAATTTAATTTTCCTGACAAGGAAAGTATAATCTGTCCTGAGGTAGCATAGTTATTATCTTTCCTAGATGATGAATTTGCTTTCTTCTTTATGGAAGTGGTAATAACAGAAAGAAAGCCTTAGCTAACTGGTGGCTGGTGCTAGAGGTTCAACAGGTTTGAAGTAAGCATTACAGTTTTTTATTATAAGGAATTCACAATGTTGTCTTTGAGCTTCTCTTTATTGCTCCCTGGTTTTGTGAATTTTATTTGCTACCAGAAAGCAATAGTTCTCATTGCATTTGCTGTAGGCAATGTCAGAATGTCCCCATCCAAGTGGCTCTTCAGCCTCATGCATGTTGCTGTCAGTCATGCCTCAGGCAGGTCCCTAACTATGGCAAGACATCCCGAAATGTCCCTGCAGCTACAGGACTGCCCTCATGGTGACATGCAGCTGTGCCTGCAGGAGCTGATAAATCCATAGCCTACTCGCTGTCCAGTTTTCACCATGCTGCAATAAAATGCTATTGGCAGGTTTAGATACAAGGGGTGAACAAGGTACTGCTTCAAGGTCCTGCTTCAAGGTTCTGCCCTTTGAATTGCTTGTCCTTTAATAACTATTTTGGGAATGCAGGAGTAACCAGCATGCTAGAGCTTTAATGAAATTCAGAGCGAAACACCACTCATGTGCCTAGATCCAGGCTCTGACACATCCTGTAGAAAGAGCTGTACAGCCCAAGGAAATCGGTGCCAGTGAATGTTGGGTAACCCTGGATTACAGCTGACCACCCTCTGGCACTGTGGGAACAGGGGCACAACGCAGGCACCGAGCAGGCACTGGGGAGCCTGTCTTTGCTTTGCCAGACAATGCTTTGCTTGAATGAAATATGTTGTACAGCCTCATTAATTGCATATATTAAATCTACATGACTGTAATAGTCTGCCATAAAAATAAGGTTTATGAAGCTGAAGTACTCAGCACAACAGAAAAAGAGACAGGAAACCTGATAGTGAGGGCCTACTGAAATTTTTCCATCATGAGAAGGTAGGAGATTCCAGTCTTAAGCTCAGCCCAATAGTAAATAAAGATATCTAGCACCCTGAACTTCAAAACAGAAAACTGTACATTAGATAGAAAGCAGGAAAGGTCAGTGAGCCCTAATGCCAGAAAAAAATCTATTGGCAAGGACATGGCCGTACCAAGAGAATACAGAGAAATACCACAAAAACTTACCAAAAGTGCAGCACTTATGCGTAGAAGTGACACGAATATCTCATGAAATCTCAAAAAAGCCCCAATACTACAAAGCTGGCTCAAGCCTGGCTATACTTTTTATAATTTTGCCAAATTAGCTCTTCTATTACCTCATCTGAGCATTGCTGTATTATGCTGCTCAAAAAAAAAAAGGATATATTCTGAATTCTTTGGTCAGGCAAAACTCCCTGCATGCTTTCTGACTGATATGGTGTCATTAGCAATTATCTGTAATGGCCAGAAAAAAGGTACTAAACCATAAAGGGGGTATCCATTCAACAATAAACTATTTTGGGCAAGCTGATAGGAAAAATGTAAATAAGTATTTGAAGAATAATGTAAACTCCCAGTTGGAAGTCACAGCAGGGAGCCTTCCCCCCTGCATGGGACTTTTCTGAAAAATCAAGAGCAATACAGAGGAGACAGATCAAATTTATCTTTAGATCTTGAGCTTTACCTGAACTGTATAAATAAATAATACCAAGTTACTTATTCGCTTACATTTTGAATAGACGTATCTTCAACTTCTCTGATCCTGTGCATATAATGAAGATGATTAGAACCAAATGCAGTGTGGATCGTTTCTTACCCAGACCTTCAGTTCAGACGTATGCACAACGTTCTCAGGAACACACCCCACTCCAGCCATTGCCATTGAAGCTGTGCATAGCCTTTAGTTCCTGGTTTTGGTAGAAGAACAGCAATTTTAGCAAAGATTCCTGAGAACATGCCTAGCTTTCACCTAACAAGATGCTAGCAGCTGCAGAGCCTTTTTTGATTTCTATTATTGATAATGTACAGAGTAACTTTCTTACAAGATAGTAAACACTGAGCAGCAGATTCTTCACTGAAAATAATTCCATAAAATTATGCCACAGAGAATCTGCCTCTCGGTGTTGCCACAATCTGCCCAGTATGTGAGTCAGATACACACCTCAGTTTTGTAAGTGAACATCTTTCTCCTTTTAAAAAACTCAATTTATTCTTAAGACAATATCACAGAATCACAGAATGTCAGGAGTTG
>NW_010193889.1:14633-15454 GCF_000695765.1 Mesitornis unicolor | reverse complement strand
AATAGAATAAAATAATAAAATGGAAGAAAATACACAGATTAACATAAGTGCACAAAGTCTGTGTTAAATCTTGCACATAAGAGTTGATGAGACAAGAGAAATTTATGTGCAGTATTGTAGATTTTGATGATAAATAATAGCTTGTTTGAGTTTTGTTTCCATTGCCTATGGAGGAAGTTTTATAATCATTTCAGCTTCATTATTGATGCAATACTCCTAGTTCAGACTTTTAATCTCTTATGACATACTGCTGTCATGTGCTTTGATAAGTGACATTACAAAGAATAAAAGAATGTGTGAGATTCATCGTGCAGCCTGTAGACATTAAAGAAAAATAAAAGAAAATCTTATTTTGGCACATGGAAAGTGGTGTGAAAAAAAGATCCAAATCCCTTAATCAGACTGATTCAATTGCTATCATATGTCCACCTCACTAGTAGAACTATATATCTGGTGTATTTGCAGACATTATATTATTCTCTCCATGAAAATACAAAGGGCATGAACCATTAAAACTACTGACTAAAGCAAGAAGAAGGCTACATTTGTTTTCATGTTCTTAGATTATGTCCTCTAAATACCCAAGTATTATAGTGGTACATCTGGGGGATGGCAAGGTAGTTTTTATTGTTATTTTTGTTTCCACACACTTGGAACTTTGCCTAGAAATGAGCAATGACACTATTGAAATTTTTCAGAAAAAAAATAACAATAATTTACAGTATCATTGGTTTTGCCTGGAAATAAATTAAAGTTTGGAAAAATTGTCCAATTCAAAAGCTTTATGTCTCCCTGTCCCAAGAAAAAATCCTATAGAAAAA
>NW_010193889.1:0-14602 GCF_000695765.1 Mesitornis unicolor | reverse complement strand
CTTTCCTCTACCTCTGAAAACACTTATCTTAAAAAAGCAAGAAAGCAGAATACTTTGATTACATACCTAGAAATATCAACAGAAGAACTGTGATAACACCACACAGAGTTAGAAAAATACCTTTTTTCAGAATCTGGATTATAACCAAATTTTTTTCCATATTTACATTAAGTCATTTGTATTTTATGCAAAAGAACATCAAACAGATTTGGGCTACTACAATGGAAGTTCAAGGATCACATCCTTAAAGCATATAAAATATATGCATCTCAGCTGACTTCACATGAGCCATGACAATACCTTCATTGAAATGATGCGAATTCTAGCCAGGTTAAGCTATGAGAATCCACACTGTCTTGCTTACTCCCTGCAGGGCCATCTCTTTGCTGGTCCTGAATGCACACTACATTCACACTGGAAAAGTAGAAAACTTATTACTTGGGTCAACTCCTACTCACACTGAAATAAAACCAACCTTGTGAGATGAGGATTTCAACTTATGAGCACTGCTTAGTTTTCTGATTAGGTAGACTCCCATACTGAGTAGCGTGCCCACTGATTGTCACTGTGTTGGAACCAAGAATTAACCAGAACCAACTGATAAAATAGCAATGCCTTTTATGGTTTTCTTTGCATTGCATTTTGGACAGCTTGTTTGCATTGTTCAGTATTTTTATTACATCTTCCACTTTACACGTGGAACCTCCCAGATGACAAATAAAGACTGACTTGTGAATAGTATCCATTATGTTGTCTAATCTACACAAGAGATACAACAGCATGCAGGGTTTGTCCATACAATATACGAAGTATGCAACTGAATAAGAAATAAGATTAAATGGACACTGACAGTCAACGACCATCTGAAAGCTATGGATGACCCTTCAGCATTTGCAGAAATCAGGCAACACTCTGACATGACCTGGACATCACCAGAAAGTTCTTGGAAACTGCTCCAGAAACAGACACTTCTGCTACTTTACGAGTAGATACAAATATCTCCTCTCTCCTAACTCTTACTATGTTTAGCCAGCTCTGCTGCACCCTGGTTTAAATTCTCAATCATGGCCTAAACTCAAATCCTGTTTGAGATCATTCTGGCTGAGCAATTGACATTTCCAAGGCCACACACAGTGTGTCCATAAAAAAGTAGAAGGATAAAAGCTGATTCGATGACTGATGCCTTCATGACAATTTGTATAATGCTAGTCCTGACACGTTACTGAGCAGTTCTTATACTTAGGAGAATTTCCTTTTGACAGCAAGCTTTCAAATCTAGTGAAGAGCTGATTGCAACATTTAATCTTTCCTAATATTGGAAAAGAATTCTAAATAAAAGATAATAATTAAGGAGACATTTATTGCACAGATTTAACACTGAAGCGGATACAAACCTGTAATGCTAACAGTGTAGGAGTTAATGAAATTCAGTCACAGGAAAAGATGAAAGAGCACAGAAAAAGAGCCCATTCTTCTATCTATTCCCTTATAGGAAGCATAAAGGAATGAGAAGCTTACTGAATGAGAGAAGGTTGTTAGAGGGCAAACAGTTTCCTGGAATTTCACCAGAGACAAGGCAGCAGAAAAGGAACTGCTAGGGAATTTTCTGTAGCACTAGTGTGCATAAAATAAAAAGATCTGTGAAGACAAAGCTAAGCTTCAACCAAATATTTCACTCCCAACTTTCTCACCAAAAGCTTTGTGCCACTAGCAATATGGATGTTAAAGAAAATGTGCCTTCATTTAAAAAAAAGCTTTCATTCCTTTATGCTTTTCACGTGAGAGCTTGCAGAATTATTCTCAAAGAGGATTTGCACCCATACAAGTGGAACTTCTCTTTCTTCTTCAGTCAACCTACAGTCGTAACACATAAAGTAGCAATCAGTAATTATATTTCTAACACCTTTAATCATTTTAGTAGGCCAGCAAGAGTCCAAATAAGCATTTTTAAATGTCTTTTTAGTGATAGATTACAAGTAGAATTCCTTGCCTTCTTATGAGTTGCTTTTCATTCTATATTTCAGTACTGTGCTAAATCTCCTGATACCTGCTTTTATGTTAGCTGAATGATTCGTTTAATCACTGCAGCTGAATTTTCTTTCAAGACATCCTTCTCTGACATTGCTCCAAGATAAAATGTGTCATAGAGGCTGACACATACTATAGCAAATCTCTCGAAAAATTATTTAAACATCAGCTGCCCAGAACTTCTCAAGCACTTAAAATGCGCTCACCAGTTCCTCCAACTGCCTATGGCAATTTACTCCTTCCTTCCCTTTCCCTATAAGCAATATGGCCCTTTTCCAGATGTATTACCCAAGCACTTCTCAGTGGCCAGAGGTATACTGCAAATTTTAGAACAGTGACTGAAACATTAACATACCGATCTTCATTCTGTCATCTGCTCCACGAAATGAGGCAAGGGTATCCATTCACAGGGAGTCCAGTCCTGGGAAGACTTATATACCCATTTATCTTCACTTAGTGTAAGCTATCTCATTGACTTTCCTAGTGCTCTCATGCATCAAATTAAGCACATGTTTAAAATCTCACAGGGGCAAGGTTTAAAAGACGAGTTTAGGCAGATCCAGAATACCATGATCTCCAGCTGTAATGGGGGTGGCAGAACAGATGTGTAGATGTATGTCCACTCTTCAGCTGCCCCAGTTCTTGATTCAGTGTCATAAAATATGCATGTCTGTAAACTATGATTCTAAACTAAAAGAAAAAAATAGTGATAATTATCCTAGCTTCATTGAACACAACATTTAAGCTTGACATAGGAATTGCTTTGCTCAGGAATGCACAAAATTTTATGACTATGTGGAACAGCCAATCATATATTTAATATATATATATTAATATATAAACACCAATATTAAGGTATTGTTAACTGTTAAACAGTTGCTTGAAAGGAATTAAAAATGTTTGCATATTTCTACCTTCTGAGAAATCTCCGTTTCCCTATGTCATTTCAAAACTGTTGTGAATCAGTTGCTGCTCTCTTTCAATTAGGTCATTTTAATTTCAGACACTTCTAACATTCCTCCCATTATGGGAATTCAACACCTGTGGAAAAAGTACAGTAGAATACTGTGTGAAGCTTTTTGTTTTGTTCTTTGGTTTTGAGTGTTTTGCTACATGCACGCATACACAAATAAAGCAGTTTGGCTGTTTGTGTATTTGTGTGTTAGAACATATGAAAGCTCTCAGCTAACTGTCATATAAATCCAATATTTGACACTTAAGAGCCATGATAAATCACATTGTCATTTCAGAGCTATACACACACTTTATGATTAAAAAATGCAGAAACTAACTTTGTAGATCTACTATTTCCACGGTTGACAGAGACTGTGACAGGAAGAAGGAAAAGAGTTTAATAAAAGTAAAGTAGGGATCTGAGACAGAGGGCTAGCAGAATGAGAAGAGCATGAACTGAATTCTTCAGCTTAATTTATGGCAATATAAGCTCCTTGGAACATAGTTATCCCTGCACCATTTTCTGGGGGCCCCAGTGAAAGAATACACACATTTCACTATTTTGCTTTGCAAGTAAAGGAATGTGCTAGCTATCAAGTATGAAACAGATCTAGAAGGTCCTTAAAAATGGCTGCAATAGAGGAAAACAGATTATAATTAGGAAAAGATGTAGACAATTCAGCTTTCTCCAGTGTATTTTTACAGATGCTTCCTAATTAAAAAAAGAATGTGAGCTTCAAAGGCTTCGATGGGAATTCCTTATCTATTAGAGCTTGGGTCCCAGATTAGACGAGTCTTTGGGCCAGATGCCCAGCTGCTACAAATCCATGGAATTACCCTGATTTAAACCAGCTGATGAGGTGGCCAACTCTTTTGAATGCAGAGCTCAATTGCTTTTACCAAAAACCTTTTTAAATTTCTTTCTCTAAGAAAGGCTTTTTGAATAACAAACTGTGTGTAAATATTAGGGTGAAGTATGGTTTAAAAGCACAAATTTGTGTTATAACCCTCCCTCCCCCAACCAGATGCAAAATCTCAACTCTGCTATGCAGTTCTTAAGTTTATACTCAGGATAATGGTGTTAGGTTACTCTCATATATGGAGATATTTATGTTTCCACAAGTCAGAGATGGAAAATATTATTTGTTCATCTTGCCCTGTCAGCCAAAATGCTTTCTAGATCTCCATCAGTCTATCTTTCAACATCTGAAGCAACAAGTTTCTGTTTGTGTCTCTAGCTTTAGAGTCCCACTTTAGGCTTGTGAATGGCATATTATATTTCTACTTCAATCATCAAAATGGCTTTAGGAGTGAAATTTGAAGTTGAAGCTTGACACTTTGACACTGTCTAGGAAATTACAGCAGAGGAATTAACGACAACCTACAAAGCAGTTCCATCCAAGTGAAGGTAGTACCTCTCATACTGGTAAAACTATTAATTTTGAATGTCTGCCAAGACACTAAAGAAGAGAAAGGGAGTGCCCCACCCTGGAACTTCCTATCTAGAAGTGCACAGACAAGTAACAGAAACCAATGTGTAACCAAAAGATTTAGATTTAGACTAAAAGCATAAAAAAGACAGAGCCATCTTGCTTCAGGTATAAAACTGAGTCAAGATTTTCTAGAGAGAAGATAGTAAAAATAATAAAGAGTATGTCCAGGAGGGTTGTGGTAATAGTTCTGCAGTTTGCATAATAACATTATAAGCTCCTCCTGTTGCAACAAACCTGTCAGGAAGCGAAGGTGTTCCGTCTAAAGGAGGAGTTGCCAAAGCCAAGTCACACATAGGAAAATTGCTTAGGCACTTCTTCAAATCAAAGGGAATCCATGCATCTGAGATTAAGCAACTGGAAATGCAGCACAACATGGACACAGGCTGAACATCTGCAAAATCTGGCCCATGGAAAATACATGTACACTATGTGACATGGGAACTCTTCAATCTCTAGATTTGTGTACTTCCCAGTTTCACACCATTACAAGAGAGAGGCTTTCCCTACTTCTTGCAGGAACATAGCCTGCCAGTTACACCGAAAGAACAGTCTGTGAATTTTCTCAACATTGCCAACCTACATTGGACCCCAGGGCACATTACAGACTGCCTGAATATTGTAAGCAGACACAGAATTCCGTTCACTTTTTCAAAAGCTTGACAGTGCAATTCTTTAGAGCTAGAGTTCTCATTTCCCTAAAGTAATTAACCTTTAGAACTGAAACCACGGGCAAAAATTTCATGGCAACTGAAAGGGCAACTTAAACTTTCCCTATGTACACAAGTATGATGAGAAACACCACCCTTAGAGTGCACCAAGACAAAGCTTTGTGGCTTATCCTAAGCAGCAGCAGGAGTCAGGCATTAGATCAGCCATGTGCTTCCACAGAGTTTCCAAGGGATTACCCCTTACTAGAACTAGAACCCAAACAAGAAAGCACCAAAATTAAGCACGGTGGAGAGCTATAAACTTGAAATTTATGCTTCCAAAATTTATTTGAGCAAAATCTGTAGGAATTTAAATTCAAGGGCACCATTTCTTACAGTTAATTCAGATATGAAATTTCATGTCGCAAAGACCACAGAGATCCTTTTCAGAGCAATACAGAAACAAAGCAATAATGTCACTGCTTGGCCACTCTTTCATTACCAAGTTCAGATTCACAGGTCCCTGTAAATTGATTGAGACTGGGTGAGAGTTATCTGAAAATCTCTTTGGTTTGGTGATACATCATTTGGTAAAACTGTAAGTACAAACTGGCTATTCAGAATGTTTTTCAGAACAGTAACCATCAATGAGGTTTTATAAAGTTGATTTCCCCCCAAAAAATCATCAATTATTTTATATTATCTACAGAATGCTTGAAGTTATGTCATTGAACATAAGACTCAAAAACTCTGTTTCTAATGGTTATGGATAATTTTTACCTGACATGGCTGTGAAGATAAGTTCACTCCAATAAGCCTTCCTAATGGCATCTGCAAGTAACAAACTGAAACAGAAGAGTTAACTGAGCTCTCATGAGCTCATCATCTGTATTTAGTGCATTACAGCAAATTGACCTAAACAGTGAGGAGTACAGCACTGCTGTTTGTAGAACAAGGAATTGAATATAATTTGAAGCACATTTTTAAAACTTCCCTTTACATTGCCTTTATATCCTTATACATCTGAGGTTTTATATTGAAATGAAGAAAGGTAATAAGGATAAAGTATATGTGAATTTCTATTATCACATGAAAAGCCTCAGTTTTGTCTAATCTTTCACCTGTTTGTAGAATTAAATCTTGCTGTAGATGATAAAGTTTTTGTTATTACCTTAACTTTTTCTCTTGTTTTTGTCTTTTGTGTGTTTCCAGTTTTGGAAAGGAAAAGCAAATGCTGAGATTCTCATGACATATCCAACTGTCAATTTACATCACAGTTTTTCAGACTGAAAGGATCAAATTAAGATCAGATGTGGAAAGCAGTAACTCCAGGGAAATTAATGGTGATGCAGCCTCCTACACCTGCTTTGAATTTTGTTTCACTCTGTTAATTCAGATACACTACCAAAAGTATTTCTCCCTGAAGCTCTCAGGAAAGACTAAAATTTGGCTAAGAGAGACTACGGGGGTTTTTTTAAACCTTTGTATTATTACAAAGCTAGCAGGAAGTAGGACCTAAGGTAGCATACTGAATTTCATTTTATGGCAAAAACAGAGGGCTGACCCACCATTAACTGTGATATTAAATAATTAAGATAGTCAGATACATAATGATGCTAACAATTATAATAGAAATAATAATAATAATAATAACAACAACAATAATAATAGCTATTATTTTTTTTTCAGTAGCACATGTAATCACTAGTCCTGGACCACCTGTGACAGATACGATACAAGCAGAATAAAATAATAAAAAAGAAAAAATTAGTTTCAACTCCTAGAGCTGGCAGGGCTTCTATTAAGTAAAATATTTTAAAATCCTTCTAAATTTCTTTGAAAAGAAATAGAGAAAGACAAAATGAGGTAATATGTGTGACTTAGTTCTATAACCTACTAACCTATTGTATGTCTGTTTTCCTGCTTTCATGACTTTGTAATGGTTTGTATGAATTTTTCAAATTGCACCTTTTTATACCTGCTGTTAATAGCAGTTTCTTGTAGTTAAATGTTTTATTTGCCAAGCTTTTTTAATACTGCTAAATGTTGTACCTATGGAAACAGACTTGAACAAAACTCAATAAAAATGTTTAAAAGTGCTGATGAATTAGAATACCTGCTGATCAGTAGAAAACATGTTTATTTGTTATGTCATTATTTATCCTGACTGTCTACAGTCAAATCTGATTAGTTTTAACAATTTTACATTAAAGGTAGATATTTAGATTGGAAGAAAATATTTTCCCTTGAATATCAAAACAGAAATAATGTTGCATTTTGCCAGGATATACTATTCAAAGTTGGAATATAATATGACTTGACACAGTGGCATTTGTTTCAAACTAGCAAACCACAAATCCAATTCTATTATCTTTTTAACAAAACAAACTCTGCGCTTCACAGTAGAGATCATTCCAGTATAAGTGCTTTGTATGCTTTTATTCTCCTTCATATTTGCGAACTTGAGCAGGCAACCAGAAACACTGACGTACCTATGGCTGGATAAAACTGTTGTATGGGTATCACAAACTGGTGATGAAATTTGCTTTTTAGTTGGCAGTGTTGTAATTATTGTCTACCAAGGTCTGCCCTGTGAGTGAAAATTACTTTCTAAAAAGACTTCTAAGCCAAGCTTCAAAGTTATCTAGAGTCACATAGATAAACATAACTGCATTTAAGAGAAGAGTTAGGAAGTAACATGCCATTTATTACTAGAAGCAGGTGTGGTATCTCTTGAAAGCTTAGGGTTTTTTCCTGGGTGCTAGGCGTCAGTACGCTGACATGTCTAGTTTATAGCGATGAAAGTGCTTCTTCATCTCAGTTCACCAACTTTCAGACTGTTATGGAACCCTGCCAAAGTTTAGTGCACACTGACAGATTTAATCTATCTCAGAACTAATCTCATTTTAGCCTTATTGCTGTCTGCACCACTAGACCGATGAAATGAAAAAAAGTCTTCTATAGACTTGCAAACAGAGGAAGATGTCATTTATCACCTCTACTGCTGATTTTTCTGCCCTATTCTTACATAACTGTGTAAAAAAATAATTCAGATGGTCTCCATGACTCTTTTAAAAAAATTACTGCTGCTGCCAGAAGTTTCAGCCATTTACCTAAACTTAGACTGGACAAAATAATTTTTTAAAAATCATAATTATTTTATCAGCATTTATAGGAAAGAGCAAATACTGCAAATTTACTAAGGAAAACTTGGGAAAGAAATGTAACTTGAGAGTTCTTCCCTGCCTCTGTGACTAAAAGGTCACAAACTCCTGACGGTAGATCCTTGCAGCAAACTGCGCCCCTTACCAACTTGTGTGCAACATGATGTCAAGGATGATGTTCAGAAGACAAGAAGGTTTCTGCTACAGCCAGTCTTCAGATGTTCCTGACTACCTGTCTTGCACTACAAGGTATATTGTCCCTTCTGGTTGTAACATCAAAAGGCAAAAAAACAGACATCTCATATACCTGAATTATGTGGCTGTAATGTAAATCTGATCATGCTTTGAGATTTTTGTGCTTAAGTAACAGATACGCAATAAATAACCTTCTAAGTACTATGAGGGCAAAGAAAACAACAGAAGTGCCCATGTTATTCAAATTTGAGGGGTGTGATTTTTATGAGCAAAAGCAGATTTGCAATAGATTGTGATCATCAAAGTGAAGAAGCACTAATGATAGTTTTAGACCCAGTTGATTTTGCCTTTAAGCTTCATGCTTTTTTCTACGACAGCTGAACTGCCAAGAGGAAGAAAAAATAAATGTCAAATGCTGAACTTAGTTGATCACTGTATACCTGTCTGTATCTTAAGTAAAGTGTTCCTTACAGAAACTGGATGAAAAAAACAAAACCAACATCCTTCACCCTTTAATAAATTAATCCAAATTGTATTGTTTGGATGGTGGTTTTTTTCTGCTGCTTTTATGAGAAATGTCAGAAGAATGGATGTCCACAGTTAAAGACAAGTAAGTAAAAGACAATCCTGAATTACAAAAATAATATTCTTACATTGTCAAATATGTTCCTTGTACAGCCCTGAAGAAAGGTAGTAAGTAGACACAGGGGAAAAGGTTAACACCCAGTTTGCTGAAGAACATAGCCAGATTGGGCATTTCAATCCTCTGGATACTGCCTTGTTCACAAAGGAATCACAACTGATTTTGACAGTAAATGTGTGTGTAAGATGGCATTTGTGTGTACAGCTGCCTGGTGAGCTGTCTGATCCATAGGAGCCAGATTTGTCTTTAGTTTAGAATCATTTAACACAATGGAATGAAAAGAGCTAAATTACTGCAGCATCAAACTCAAGCAGTGTGCTTCAGAAGACAAAATTTAGTGATGGCTAAATAATGACATTATCAGATTCACTGAAGCTGATGAGACTGACCGAGACACATTTGGTAAGTGTAAGAAAACTCTAAAATGACCCTTAAATATGCCTTTTCTTTTTTAGTCTTACATTGCAATTACATATGTTAGTTAATTCTACTTAAATACAACAATCACATACTTGTGGAGGAAAACTAGTAAACAAACCCACGCACAGTATAATTTTCATAAAGCTTATTAGACCAGCTTTTTAGATGAACTACTATTGTTCCACCCTTGCAATGACTCGGCTACAAAGTGTAAAGAAAAATATGTGCTCCAAACTTTCTGGACAATGAAATAATTTCAGATCATCTGTTACTGAAAACACCAGGATGTTTTCCAGACTGACATTTTTGCATTGCTCTGAGATGTTTTAGGCAATAATTTTTCACTCTGTAACTGTGAGCTTCAGGTAGACCTATCACAAACAACAGCACAGAAGGAGTAGAACAAGAAATTATGTATGTGAGATGCGGCAAAGACAAACCTATATTAAAAAAAAATAAATATGAGAAGTTGGTAGGGAACCAGGAAAGCCAACTAAGTAGAAAAATACTGGTCTGTGTTCAGATGTCTGGATGCTGAGTTTGTCAGCAACTGGTAGACAAAACAACCAGGATTTGGGGAAGGTATATCAATATTATACTTTGCCTGTTACCTGAACATACCGAAAGAGCTGATAGGCACATATGTACTAATTACATACTATGGCTGAATTGTTTGGGGTGTGGAGGGCTTTATTTTCTGCACTGAACAGGTGCAAAGATGCCTAGACCTATATGTCAGCAGGTGAGAGAAGGAAGGAGTGAGGACAAGCCGTTCTCCTCCTTGACTGAGCTCTACTACAGAAAGCAGTAAGATGACAAGCAGAGATCACTTGATTGCCTGTTTGACAAGAACCCCAGTGTCCCAGTCTTATGAAGTCCTGTGCAAACTGGACTGCAAAGAAAAAGAGTAATGGACACAGCCTTCACTGCCAGCCATTAACATCTTTTGAATCAGCACTTAAACTCTTCAATCGCTACCAGGCTTTATACACCAATTACATCATTTTGCAAGAGTAGAATTACATATTCTGGTGCTGAGGATTGACAGTAATTTTTTTATAGTGTATTTTATGTATAATTTCCAAGTCTAATTCATGACAGAGTAAAGGTTCAGCACTCAGGACCAGGAAAAGCTGTGACATGTTTGGAAGTTCTGTTTTGACTCTTCCTGTCTGTGTTTTTATCTTAAAATGTGGTTCTGTGGATTTTGGTCAAACTTAGGCATCTTAGAACCCCATGTGACCTAGAATTTTTGCCAGAACTGTATTGCACCAAGAACTGAAACATTATACATTCTCAGCACTCTGAAAGGGGATAAATCACACAGAGCTAAGATCTCTTTATTTACCTGTTATGAAGAGCTGCTTTTCTCTGCCAAATCAAAGTACATAAAGTATTCATACAGACTTGCAGAAAGGGACAGAAATCATGATCTTCAGCCCAGCAGACATTTAAATGTACATGGTAGAAGGAGACCAAGACTATCAAGCACAAACCAAAAAAATAAGGAGCCCAAAAATTAATAAAATTTGGCTTTTATTTCAGTGAGTGTTGGGCCCTTATCTGTGAACTATGTGTTTAAATATCTATAAGGATGTAGGCCTGACTGATCACTGAAAGAAAAAGGAAGTGAGACACATTAGAATTAGAAGGGGTTTTCCCAAAACAGAGTTGAGTTCCAGAAATATTAATATTATTGCAAAATTTGCCCCAGCCCAAGCTAAAAATCCCTGAGATTTACCAAAAAAAAAGGTAGAAGCTTGAGTTGCTAAGAAGCAGGATGCAAGCACTCAGACAAATTAAGTCAATCCTAGAGAATCAGTGCAAACAAGATTCTCTTACCAGCCTAGGTTTCAGATAGCAAACCTATAATCCAAAAAATCTTTTTCTGTGCCTTCTGCACAATTTCTTAATTTCTCTGAATTTTCAGATTTGAGAGAAGTCTTTGCAGACTGAGGTTCACAGTTCCACATTCAGGTCATTCATGTAACCTAATATTTCCCCAAAAAGAAGGGGCTTAAGCCAGAATGATTTAGCAATTTAGAGAAGGAAATTTATATCTTTTGGCATAAGCTGCTGGGAAAAATCCTTAGGAAAAAGCCAGAATTTAGAAACAAACTGCCTTGCCTTTCACAGGAGTGTCCTCACTTGACTTCTTTTTTGCTTTTTCTTGCATTCAATGCTTTAATGTGTTGTGCCCACAGAAAACCAGCTTTGAGTTTCTTAACTGTAGCTTAACATTGCTTGTTGCCTCTCCTTGTTGGAAATGTTTGGACATGGCTGTAAGAAGAAACACAATACTCGCACACAGCAGGTACATAGAGCAATCGGCAGTGTCAGTCCCAGACTGACACAATTAGTCTTTGGGATATCTCTCATTTGTTGCATACATAAGTAATGGGATGGTTTTAGCCAAGCAAAACTTTGTTTATTGTTCTTATTAAAGTAGCTTTTGTGTTCAGTTGAGGAAATGAGGATTGACTGTGAGTTTTAGGAGGTTTATAATTAATGCTCATGAGGACAGTTTAGGGTTTGGTTTGCACTAGTTTTGCCTTTGCTGTTGGAATTTCGATAGAAATGTTCTGCTAAATATTTCCTGTGAGCTTACACTTTCTAAATTTTACTCTTTCCTTCAGCTCCCACAGGCTCTTTTTCTGATGGCATTGTAAAGATAGACCACTCTATGAAGGCTGTGACATGACAATTAATTATCTGTTTCAGGGGAAATAAATTGTTGCCTGCACTGCAAGGTGAGACCAGGCAATGGAGCCCTCACCATCTATTCTAATTCTACCTAGAGCTTTCATTTTCTTGCTGCAGGTTGACATTATCATATGGAAAGTGAAAAGGTTGAAGCTATCCCGTCTTCAAAATGGAATCTTTCTGTAGTCTCTGAGGCCAATTATTAAATGATAATGCCAACAACAACCACATTAGGAGTTCTTCTAGAAAGTTACCCATGGTAAGATGTAACATGATTCCTACAAATCACATACAAATAACTATTTCTGATATATTACTGTTTCTGTAGATAGTACAAGACAGATTTTCTTCAAAACTGTGTAAGTCATCACTGGCTCTAGCTAAAGAGGAGAGCAGGAGCAAGTAAGCAGTTAATTCCCAGATCTGATAGATTCTCAGTGTGTGTAGTCATCTACACAGATGTTATGTACAACCTGATGTATGCCCAGTCTTTTGGGACCCAAATCATGCTGTCTACTGACAGAAAAAAAAGCATCAGGAACACCTACATGAAAAAGTTGATGCTGGGGTTGGACTCAACAACAGCACAGAGGGGGCAATGTCCAGTGACATGACCTCTCTTCTACCACATCACTTAGACTGTGTGTAGGGCCCCAGACAGCACTAATGGATGTGCAAAGAAGGAAACAGAGCAGGAAGCCTGTGCACAGAGCACTCCTGCACACTCTTCCAGTTAACACAGGACAGTGTCACATCCATGCCCTCAGTGATCTGAAGCAGAGTGAAGATATGATTCCAACATGCTTTGCATCTTTGAGTTACCTCAGGGAAGACCCACAGGGGATTTGGAAAGAAAAGGAATGTACCCTGTTCCAGTTTGAGAATAAAAAAATATGTGGGTAACAAAGGAACTGTGTCTGAAAAACCTGAAATGTTTCTATGGAGCAACTTAAATCTCCATCAGCTTTCTGGCCTGGCGTCCAAGCCTTCTTCGTCAATAGGCATCATTCTCAAAGCAGTGGCTGTATAAGGTGTAGCTATAGCCATATATGTGGTTCCAAACTCAGCAGAAACATAGGAATTGCCATAGAAGATCAGAAAGTGCACTTAGTCCAGGGACTTGCCAATGGTCGGTTCTTTCAGAGGACAAAAATGGGATCCTGCAAAAGCTTGTATACAATATGCTGATGTCAAAAACCACAAACAAAGAGTCCTATATCAGATATCTGCCCCCTGTGTTGAGGAGCTGCTAATCTTTGCTAGATAGTTAGGGACAGAATCATGAGTTTAAATATCTTTCAAAAATGTTATCATCAAAAATCTGGGTATTGTACTCTCCCATATATATATTCCGTTTCCCTATATCACTAAAGATCAGACATTACTTTTATTATAGTTTTTCAGTATGTTTCCCTAATTCTCCTGCACACTCTGTTGTGTTTGCTTGGACTTTAATATCATCTTTAAATTTAATATAGCTTCTCCTTATCCTGTCCTCTGGGAAGCTGTTAAAATAAAAATGTAAGATTTGTTAGTCTCCTGCATTTTTGGCTCATGAAAGCAATAGTTCTACAATATCATAATGGTTTTGACCAGTATGAGCCAGTAATAATATTTTTCACAGAATCACAGAATCACAGAATCACAGAACGTTAGGGATTGGAAAGGACCTCAAAAGATCATCTAGTCCAATCCTCCTGCCGGAGCAGGAACACCTAGATGAGGTTGCACAGGAAGGCGTCCAGGCGGGTTTTGAATGTCTCCAGAGAAGGAGACTCCACAACCTCTCTGGGCAGCCTGTTCCAGTGCTCTGTCACCCTCACTGAGAAGAAGTTTCTCCTAGGAGTATAACTTTCAGCTATGGTATTTTCTGCAAGGATGGCATTCAGGATTTTGCAGATTATTTGCAGAGCTTCAAAATAATAAAATTACATGACATACTTTTAGCTGCTTACCAGATACAGTACGAGACAGAAATGTTTGCCAAAGAAAAGAAAACAGATCAGAAAACTCTGTCTGGCTAATATGGTAAGAATTATGTTGAAAAATAATACAACCCAGGATAATACAAAGACTAATAGAAAAGCAGGGTGTTCTCAATGCAGTTTTCTCTCTCTGTTCCCTTTGGGAAGGTTGCGAAGATTCTCTTTTCGTAGCCTCCCTGTTGCTACCTCTAGTTCAGTTTTTAATTTGTGAAAACACCACCTTCTAGCCTGGTCATCTAAAGATCCTAAATCCAGTGTTGATTTGTTAATATCTTTTAAACATAGCTGTATTCCCCAGACCTCCAGTTGTACACACACTGCAGTTACAGAGATATTAATAGCAAATTAATAATTAATTAATATTAATAAT
>NW_010193888.1:0-37503 GCF_000695765.1 Mesitornis unicolor | reverse complement strand
GGGGGGGAGGGGGGGAAGAGGCCGATTTCCCCGCTCTCCTCCTCCGGCTCCCCCCGCTACAGGAGAGGGGCGTGCGGAGATCCCGGCTGCTTACGGGCCAGGGCCCACCCGTGTCTTCCAGAAACTGCACAGTCGCTGCCCCCTTCCAGAATGGGCCCCCCCGCCGCACTCTGTAGTCGTATTTCTGGAGAATATGAACTACTATGGGGCTTGCTTTTGGTGGTTGTTTTTTTTGTGTGTGTGTGTGTGTCCCTGAAACCGTATCTCCAAATAACAGCCCGCGGTTTACTTTGCGAGGTGTTTTCTTCCCCTACCTCAGGGCTTGTCCAGAGGCCTGTCTCCTTTCTTTCACGGGGAAAGGATGCAAGTGTAGGTGTGGGGTTTCCTGTGTTTAGGATGGTGGGGAGCTTTGGTGCCCTTTCCTGACCTCCCTGGTGTTCTGGAGAACAGTCCCCCCTGTAAAATCCTGATGTGAAGGACTTCGAAAACTTTGTGTGTCTTGTGGGGCTTATCAGAGTTTGAGAATGAGAATTTGTTTTGTGTCTTCTGTGTATGTGGCAAACAAAACTTTACAAAAGCTTGAGAAGAAGAAAAGAGATAAACTATTTAATTTGGTGCTAGTTGGTTTTATAGTTACATAATTTGGCATTTTAACAGGCTGGAAACAGTCTCTGTACTGCAGGAGTGATACTATTTGTTGTAGCTTTGAGAAGACCTTACTGCAGTGGATAGGAACAAGGGTAGAAAACACTTTCTTGTCCTAGTGCTGCTGATGTGTTTGCACTTTTGTTGCTGTTCTTTGTAGGAAATTGTTTAACTCTTCAAGGGTGATCACTGAGACAGGTGTTGGTGAGCGGGTGTGGAAATGCCAGTTTGTGGTTCGGGTTGCAGTCCCTTGGGTTTTTCTAGTCCCTCATCCTTTGGAGTGAAGGACCTGGCATATCTCCACCTTTTTTTTTTTTAATTTTGTTATCAACCATTCTGAGCACACTACAGAAAGTCTTTAGGGAAGCAGACCATTTGCTGACTACTGTTTTGTATAAGAGTGAATGTACCCGCAAAATAATTCCCAGCATGGATATATGTTTAATGCCAGCTTTTCCATGCCTAAACAAACCCTCTTTGCTTTGACCAGATATTTGTATGGGGAAGGATGGAATGGTTCGTGGGTAGTACAGCAGAGAGCACTTTGTCTTTCTGATGATGAGTTTGGCTTTAATGAGTGAAGAAAAAAAGTTGCTGTATTGACTCCTTGTTGATTGTGCTATGGATCGTGGTCTCTGCCTTCAGGAAGAGACATCTGCAACTGATATTTTGTATCGAGTTCAGCACCAAAAGACTGAGTGAGAAAAATTACTCTTCCATTCTATCTCATGAGCTGAGTAGTGGCATGGAAATTACCCAGTGATGAAGTCGGCTATGTAAGGGGAGTTGTGAGTGTGTGGATGTTGGATGCGGGTCTTAAGACTTTGGTGGTGTGCTAGAAAATGCTCTTCTTCCACAGTTAGGAGCTTTATAGCGGTAATTTAACAGGGAAGTGTCCTCATACCAGTTAAACTGGTGTGTTTCTTTTTTTTTTAATCTAAGTAAGCGCTTACAGTTATTCTTTTTAAATACAAATGTAAAAAATTGAGTTGGGTCACCATGAACTGAAATTCTTAGTAGTTTGTCTTAGTCCTTATGTATTGTTAGCCAGAGCAGTACTTCTTAACTTTTCAGGAAAAATTGAACAGTACACGAGTAACAAGAATTTCATGATAGTAATTGCTTGCCCACAAAATGTAACTGTTAGGTCGTTTGCTGTAATCTGTGCTGTGTTTCCATCCTGTTTGTAGGCAGTAGGTGGTCTGTGTGCAGCTGGGGTTCAGGTTGCCTGTGGGTCCCACCTGCCCTTGTAGCAGAGAGTAGAAGGAACTTTTGAGGAAAGTCTTGAGGCATTTCAGAGGAGGAGCCTGGATCAGTTTTTTTCAGCCTAATGTCATCATCTCGAGAGCAAATGAGATGGTGAAAGGTTTTGAAGTGTGCTGAGCATTTCCACCTTGCAGGTACATATAGCCTACTGGGTGCTGTTAGTGATGTGGTGTTCCCGGAGAAGGAACCAATGTGGATGGACATTGATTTTGGCCTCAAACTCACCCTGAAGTGGTTTAGGCTACATCTAGGCTGTTGTGTTTCTATCAGTGAAATGCTGCTTGGGGACCTCTGAACTGCTAGCTGCAATCTCTGAATTTGGATGAAATACTTAAGAAAATAGATAAAAGACCAAATTTTAAGATGTTTTCTTGGTTTGGGGTATATAAACCTCTCTGCAATGTCTGCATTGTCTAGTTTGTTGGAAAATTGTCTCGTTACACACAATTTGAGAATCATGGGAAATTTTGGAATTAGGAGACTTGCATTGGAATTGGGTACCCAAATTCAGTCAGCTAAAGTTTACAAATCTTGGACATACCTGTAACTAGTTTTCATAGTTACTGCCTTCCACAGTTTTCTAGAGCATTTAGCTCTGGAAGTGTGTAAGGACTTTAGGAGGGGAATCTCTGCAGGATAAAAGTCCCGAAAGAGAGACAGAGTGGTGATGGTGTCTTGAGCAAACTTCTGATTTTCTTCTTAAATTTGTTGGAGGCTTTTTAGCTATCTCCAGGGGGACATAAGTGTCAGTAAAATAACTTTTTTATCCTTTTTGTAGGATGTTACAAATGCTAAGTCAAACTATAATCAAAACTAATCTATCTAAAGCGTATGTGGCTCACAGCAGTGATGAACTTGGTTCATAAAATGGTGAGTTTTTAAAAGTTACTGGCCAGATGTGCTCAATAGTTTACTTTCCTGAATGAGATAAAGTAGATGGTTTTTAGGAAGAGTTCATCAGGATTATTGGAGCAATTCTTTTTCCCATGTCCACTCAGTAAATGTATACATTTCTTTTGAATTCCGACCAGTGATTTTATTTATTTGTGTAGTTTTCCGTCCCTGGAATACAACTTTCTTTAGTCATCCTTCTTGCACTGATTGTTTAGGAGCCAATGTCTGATCATGTTCTTTATCTGCTGGGCTTTTTTGTGTTGGTTTTTTTTGTTGGGTGTTTTTAGTCTCGGTCTCATTCCCACAGATTACTCGCATAGTACGTAGAGCGTGGTGCCCTTGGCAGCTGGGCAGTGCAACATATGTCATCTTTTATATAGCTCATACATTTTAGTCTGTCAATGTTGCTTGTGCTAAGTGTTGTGAACAAAGATTGTTCTTGTCAGGTTCTGGATTATTTTTGATCAGTTGAATATAAATTTAGCTCATAATTGGGTTATTGTTCTAAGGAGAATATAGCCTGCAAAACAGGTAGTTTATAAGATGATGTAATTATTCCATTTTGTAGGAATTTCTTAATAAGTTAACTCTTACAGTCCTAAAACAAGTTCTCAGTAATTTCCAGTGCAGTATAAAGATGCAAATTCAGCAGTGGTGAAAGGGTGTCTTGTCTTCTATATAAAATGCAAAACAAGTGTGGAAAACTTCTTCTTGAAATAAAGCTCAAATTTGTCTTTAAATGATGCAAAAGTAACATTTCTCAAAAAAACCTCTTCATTCCTGGATGTAGTGGAGGTAACTGGAAGTAGATGGACACCAGAGCGGCTGTGTACGGTGCCATGAACGCTGTGGTGGCACACAGAGCGCTCTGATTTCAGAGGCCTCTCTGCACGCTTCTCCCTGCGACGCCAGGGCTGAGTTGAGCCGATTTTTTTCCACATCTTCAATTCTAGTCTTTCAACATAGTTTTCTCACCTTTTTAAACCAATGTTTGCCATCAAGTTAATTGAGCAAGTCTGAACTCTTGTCTTATTTATTTGTTTTTAACTCAGCTGTGAATATTGAATTATGTGGAGATTTATTTTTTTAGGGGTAAAACCAGACAAATAACTGCATAGTGGAGTTTTAGCGTTATTTTTATTTCAAAAGGAGTAAATAAGTTATTTTTTCCAACTGTACTGTTTCACTGGGTGTCTGCAGTCATACTTACACAGTTGGCTGGAAATGCTTTTTGATGTAAGATGACTGTGATCATTTTTTTTAAATACACAAGTTAGTAAAGGGTCAACTAACTTGAATCGTAAGTTATGCTAAATGCTGATATTTTTTTCCTTATGTTTTAGTGAGATACTTTTTTGTCTTTCTCCTGGTTTTTTTCCTCTCTGAGACAAGCAGGGTCTTTTAGTCTTGTGGGCAGACGACAGCAGGCAGAGTGGTGATACGCTGTGACATGTCCATGAACCCAAATTAAAGCTCATGGAGTCTAAATTTAGGCCGGCCAGCCGGCTTTGGTGATATCCCATCAGCGCCTGATCCTGTAGCTGTCCCACGTAGATAAGTCCAAAGTGTATTTATTGATATTTTTGTATATAAAAAGACTGGTTTTGTTTTTTTTCCAATCTCTCATTTTCCACTTCACTAAAGTGCTGAAGTTTTCTGCTGAGAAAGGATAAGAGATGTGTAATTTGAGTTTAAAGTACATTATTGGTTCAAATGACAGAACCATGGTATTAGTAATTTCAAAATTACAAAAATATTAAAAACATAAGTAAAATACTATTACTGGTGTACCAACAGTCAGAATATCTTTGCATATCCCTTTCCATTATATTCAGTGTTAATTTCCAAGACTAAATAATTGCAGAATAAAACATTGTGAATTAAGGATTATGACTCTTCATACAACTCTCAATTGTAGTATAACATAAAAGCAATTCTTAATAAATAGTTTTACCACCAGAAACAGTGAAATCTGCAGTGCTAAAATCCAATTATTGGTTAAAAAATGAAGTCAAGCATACCTTCAAAAATACCAGTAACATACCATTTACCCTTTTTGTAGAAATTGCGTTTTTTGCATGCAAAGAACTGGTCTCACTGTGTTAATTCATTTTTGTCCGAAATAGGATACTATTGATTTGAGATCTAGTTGTTTAAAAAAAAACATTGCTGTTTACCTCTCATTTCTCCTGTGCTTCATTTCCTTTTCTTTCGCTAGCATGTTAAAAATAAATGTGAAGCCAACTAGCCTTATATTTAAATATATGATTTTAATGCAGCTTACTTAAGTAATGTTTTAGTTACAGACCGTAGGAGTCTGCTAGTAGGTGTAGTACTCAAAAGCTGCATTTTGGAAAGTGGATATTTGTACTTTGATCTCGTGCACTTACAACACGACGTTATTATCTGGTCTCTTAAAGAGGTGGATGGGAGTCGCATGTGGTGACTCATGGGATATGGTACTGAGTTCACTAATTTTAGCCGAGCGATTCTTATCTTCCAGCGTTAGGTTTTATTGGAACCTTTTGGAAAAGCGGTGAAGTGAAACAAAATGAGGTTGAGGGAAGATGATTAGCGAAATCCCAAAGTAGCCAGAAATAATACACACTGAAAAAGAAATTAAAAAGATGTAAGATATGTTTATTGCAACAAATCTTTGACAAGATCTGAGAGACAAGAGAGCTTTATCTTCCTTAGCGCGCTATCATCATTTTCTGTTGAGTCTCACACAACATTTATGCATTCAGTAAGGGAGGTTCTCACACTACAGATACCTACCTGTTTACAATTACAGAGGCTTCTCAAGTCAGAATCCAAGTAACAGCCAAGTCTGCGCTGTCTGTTTATGCCTTATTACTATTTTCTTGGTGTCATTGCCAGGCAGAGAAAACTTCCAAAGAAGAAATGGTCTGTGTCTTGCTGCATAACATTGCAATGCATGCATTCACACGCATAAATTAAAGGGAAATAGTACCTCAGAATGGGTCAGGGGGGTTGTTTCTCCAGTTTTACTCTTGGTCAGCTGTTAATTTTGTGCTCGGTATCTTCTGAGCCATCACTGACATCAGGGACAGACTTCAACTCACTGTTTATGCATGATCCCCTCTCCCCAGCCAATTACTTAAGATTCAGATTCAAGATTGTACAAAATCAAAACAAAAGAATTGCTATTTCATAAAATGTAATCACAGGTCACTGATTGTTAGCTGATGAAAATTGATGATGTTCACTGCAGAAAATTCGTTGTTACCAATAGATTAATATTAATATGATGTAGACCTTGATCATGTAAGCACTTGTTTCCCACTGGCATAGATATGCATGGGCCCTGGAGCATACCGACGAATCAAATTTATTTTCAGAAAATATTTTTAAAAATTGAAACTTTATGTACAATACCAATATTCAAGCAAGAATACAGTTACAATTTGTTTTGACTATATAATTTTACATAATGCTATATTTTTTATTCTTCTACTGGAGTATGCAATGTTACATAGGCATTTTTATGCCTTTTGAATATCAACAGTATGACTGTTGTTATTGTAGAAAGACTTGCACATACTAAATTTTACACTGATGATTGTTCCCAATGAAGTTAAGGCACTTTTCCTACACGCACAGTGGTCTTTGAAGGAATCTACGGTGTCTATGAAAAGAATAGTGGAAACATGGCTAACATTTTTCTATTAGTGACTTTTAACACTTTCTGTGTATTTTAAAGCCTGTATGTTTTAGAAAGCCTTAGTTATCAATGAAGGCAGCTGGTCACAGAATAAATACAAAGATTGTTACTGAAAAAGCCGATACCACTATCAGACAAAAGGTTTATTTTTACATTAGGAAAGCTAGGAAACAAATATGACAGGAAAAGGAGAATTTTAACATAGTTTCAAAATCATGGAAATCATGTATGTGAAAGCAAGTTTAATAATCATGAATTTATGTTTTTTCTATCAGAGAACGTAAATTAAACACCTGTGAATTACCTGCAAAATTGAGACAGTGTTTTGCTCCATACAACAAAGAGTTTGGAAGGAGTTGTGTTCTCCTCACCTGGTGCTGCTGTCCTTTGTTATGCAGTACAGAAATCTCGGGAAACGTTTTTCCTTTCTATATTAATGAAAAGCAAAGAATTGTTCTTAGTTGTTTTCACAGGAACCAGAATGGCACCAGTTTTAGCTTTATGCAACTATAGTTGAGACTTTAGGATGTTCCTAAGAACCAGCTCCATCAACCTGTTCTCGGGAAGCTGGGTGCTTCAGTGTCAGTCATCATGTGCAAGCTGATATTTGAGGATAATATGGCACACTGAATAATCTGGCATTGACATGAATGTTTTGTTAATAAAAAAGGGGAAATTTAAACTATTTTTGCCAATCAAAATAGCTTTCTGAAAACTTTTCTTGATCTTGGTAAATGTGAGGAGAAGTGTGAAGGGATGTGCACTTTGCTCATTGGTAACTCACAGCGTCTGACCTCTTACCAGTCTGACTACAGTGTAATGCCAGGTTGTTTTAAAGCTGCCTCATGGCAAACAAAATCATGTTTGTTTGTTAGCTTGTTAAAAAAATACTGGTTTATTTCACTGACATCTTTTTTGAAGGGGAGTGCTGCTGCATACCCAGAAGCAGTTCAGACTGACAGTGTTGGAAAGGAAACACGGATGCTCTCAACCTGTAATTGCATCTTTCAGTTTTTTAGCTTTGTCTTCTCCTTCTTCTTCCACTGACCTGCAGTAAATAGACTCACAGGATGTGTTTGCTCTAAAAAGGAGAGTCTTCCTTTTCCTGTGCACTTTCCACTCTGCTGACTCCCAGAATGCTTCTTTATAAAACCTCCTAATTAGAAGCATACTCCTAACTGCTCTCTCATTCCAGACGTGAGATCTCCTCTTGTTATTCAGCTCGTACCTTTTAGGAAATAGGGATTATCAGTCAAGTACCTTCAGGTGCCAGTTTTATTAGGTTTTCTAATCCATGCTGACATTCTTTTTCTCAATAGCTTTACAAAGTTTATAAAATGACCCATTTACAGATCATGAAAGTATGAGCCTAACTTGTGGCACTAACTTCTGAAGACATGTGGCTTTCAGTAAAATGGAATTATTTTTGTCCCTTATGGTGGCACAGGAAACACTGATAAATATCAGCTAAAGGTAATCGGTGGCAGGGATGCTTTGAGTACAGGTGCACCAAGGAGCCTAGGAGCAGTTGGTGGATCAGGAGTTACTGTGTTTTCTGGGCCAGGGGGAAGGAACAGTATCCAAATCTCTGCTTGGCTCTTCTTACGTGAGAACTGCCTTTCTTGATGAAACTAGCATGTCGTGTAATTCAGTCTTGTCTCCAGTCATTGCCAATCTCAAATGTCTCCTAAAGTGGTGCCAAAAATCATCCAGTTTTCTGATGTAGAAAGCTATAGAATACTTTTTTCCTTAGTAGTTTCCGAACATTTAGATCTTGGTTTATGTTTTTATACGTAAAGAATTTATTCAGTTTTGGAATGTTTTAAATTCTCTTTAATAACTGAACATTTTAGCTAACAGTGTTAAAACCTACTCTTTTTTGGGTCAAGCCTGTTCCGTCCCCTCCGAATGCTTTGCAGCCTCCCACTGCAGGGCTCTTCTAGCATTTACAGAGACGTCAGAAAAGAGCGATGTATACCTGCCTGTCCCAGTATTTGATGGAGATAAGAGACCCTGAGGGGTGAGTTAATGAAAGGCCATAGTGGTTGCCTTTTGAGTGCAAATAAGAGCTGAGAAATGCGCATATGAAAAGGAAGAAAGGGAGAGTTTGGCGTGAAATGTGCATTAAGTGAAAGTCGAGGTACACTTGTCACAGTGTAAGTGAGAGGGGACCGGTGTCTTTGCTGCCGTGATTTGATGCAGCACTGTTGACTTTAGTGCAGCAGTATTAGTTTACACCTGCAGGAAATTTTCCCCTGAATATCTGGGGATGAGAACAGATAATGAGGTGTTTGTGTGTGAGTGACAGAGATGGAGCTTGTGAGAGCGCATGCACAGGTTTTCAGGCCTGATGGATTATATGAAAAAAACCAACCCCAGAGTTGAAAGAACATTATTTTAAATTAACATTCATTATCTTCATGCATGAGATAACTGTTCACTTTGGACCAGATCCTAGCACCATTATGTTTCATGAGCAGAGATTGCTTTTTCCTTGAATGAGGTTATTCAGTATAAGAATGGCAAAATGTAGTCTGATCTTTGACAATAAAAAGAAATGTCCTGGTCATCAAATATTAGATTAATATTGTATTATTTCTATCAGGAAAACATGGGGGTTTTTTCTGTTAAATAAATGGTTAAATTTTATTTGAAATCCAAAATAAAAAGTAAGAGAAGCCTTTTTTTGGATCTCTAATCTTATGCTTGAAGAAGCTTGCAGCCATTTTACTTCATGCTGCATTCATTGATCTAGCAGTTAGATTATTTAATCACACTGCAGCTAGGTCGTCTACGTATCAGACAATGTTAAAGAGTTCAGTAATACACTTTGGCTTATTGGCTTCTAAATGTCACTTAGCAAAAAAAAAGAAAAGAAAAGAAAAAAGCAAAGAAGCTATAAACATCCTAGTTGACTTATAAACAATATAAAGGAAAACACAATGTGAATTCATGGTCTTATCATTCAACTCTTTTTTCCTGTGCATAATATAAATAGAAAAAAAATGCACATGATAGCGAACAAAGGAAAAAAATCTGATTTTGATCTTTGTTGGCAGTTCTTTTGCTTTTAAGTGCGGAGTTTTGCAACATTAAGTCATCTAATTAGGCAGCAGCTTGCTATTAAATGTTTTCATAACACACATACTTTGTAAGCATGAAAATGAAAGCCACATTTTAGAATTACAGCCCCAAATATCTTTCTGAAATTAAAAATACTCTAAAAATGGCTTATTGTTTAATTTTAATTACTATTGTGTTAAAAAGTGGGAAAAGTCTGTATTTTAGGTATTCAGCAGCAGTAGGAAACTGATTTCCTGGACTGTAAGTGCTGCAGTAGTAGAAGCCCAGTGATCTAGATATAGAAAAAGGGAAGTAAATGTGGCAACAGCTAATATGTGGCAGTGAAAAGGAGAGGAAAAGATTGTCGTGGTGCTCTTAAGTGTCCTTTATTTTCTGAGAGGGAGCTACTGACAATGAAATGAACCTCGTCTTGGTATGCAATAGGCAAGTATCTTGTATAAGAAGAGATGATAAATTCTTTGCAGTGATGCACTCGGCAGCAGTGGTTTTTAAAGGGTCACCTGAGTGCTTTTCGGTTATTTCCCCACAGAGATGAAATGGAAAGTTCATGCTCTTCTGAGGTATTGTTTTAGTCTGTTTGAATGCAGATGGAACAAGAAAGTCAGGTTTCATATGAAGATGGGAACTGTATTTCCCTCTTGTTAAATGAAAGCTAAGAATCCAGAGATGCTGATTCTGTCTGTCTGCGTCTGGATGCTTTGGCTTATTTCCTTATGCTTTCCTGGTGTTCACTGAAAGCTCCGTCAAATGTGCAGTTGTGATCATGGTAAGTGTCTCTCAGTGTTACTACGCCTTCAGCAGAGAGACTGAACAGAGCAAGGGGTCAGTTGTGCTTCTTGTTTGCAGTGTTTTCTTGGTAAGCAAATTCTTCAATGGTTTCACTCTCAGACTATTTCAGTAGCCCCTCTGCTTAGTAGCATATTAGTCTATGACAATTTTGGTACAACTTCTTGTTATACTTTCATCTGGTTGCTTCAGGATGTGATTCTTTTCTTTGAGTAACACGCCATGACATATATACATGAGGAGTCCAACTGTAGAGGAGGAATTTGACTGCGGGTTTGATGAATGCCATCCCATTGCTGAGACCGCAGTGCAGCAAGGCAGGTTAAGTAGAGATCGGATACTTTTGCTCTCTTTCTTTTGGAAAAGCATTGAACAGGCTGCAAACTCAGACAAATGTGCTGTGTCCACACTGTGTATTTCTTTACGAGTAAATAGGGAAGGAAACTCAGTGAAGTTAAAAAAAAAATGGTGCTGAAACCCAGCTGCATGGCAAAGGAAAATGGGAACCGTGTGATGATAAAAGCAAAAAGTCAACTGTAATGCAACACGCTTGCATGTTTTTTCCAGGAGGTGAAGATGCCTCTTGAAAAAGGTTTTGGGTGGCTGAATTACAGTTTAGGAGCTGTCAAGGGAAAGGGTGTTGTGCTGTGGGTGAACCCGGATGAAGCCCTCCTGCGTGGGAGAGTTAACTGAGTTCAGTCCATTCTGGTGGGTGTGGTGGCCAGATGAGTCTCAAACGAATAAATGAAGCACAATAATACAATAGGTATCAAACCTATTCCAATTTGCTTTACTAAACTTAAAAAAAGAGATTTGACAGTTTGATAGTATAGCCCTGGTTTTGAGCGTTTTGTCTGAGTTTCACTGAATGAAGAAAATTAACTGAACTGGCAGACTCGGTGGGGAGCTGCTCGTTAGCTTCTGTCGCAGGGACCCCACATCTCGGGCAGAATGTGCTGCTTTACAGTTGCTTTGTCTTGAATTTATATGATGACCTTCACTTCCTGCATCTCAGGCTACAGCAGGCTGCAATGGCAGGTAGCCCTGGAAAGGCGTTTGCTAATGAGCCTCTAGCACCCTTGACAGATATTTAGATAATTAAAAAGTGATAGATGATGGTGCACTGTGTTTTGAAATGTCATTTAAATTATTTATTTATGTAGTTACGGTTTTCACTCATCCAGGCCATTTGTGTGATCCATTGGCACTTTCCACAAGAGTCAGGATGTTTGCCCTCTTGTGTTGGCCAAGGTCCAGTTTGGTAGTTACGTTCTGACTACCTGCATTTCTATAAAGTTTCATCTGGATTTTGTTACTGTTATTTATTTACACAGTAATGCATATGTACTTGGCAGTTTAAAAATAACAGCACAGGATAAAAAAAGTTACAAAAATCCCTGCTCCAAATTAAGTTTAGTGTTTGCGCATGAATAAATGTAGTATGGCATGATACAGTACAGAAAAATTACTAAGTGGCACATTCAGTAATGGCATTCATAGAATAGGTGGATTTTAAGTCTTTATGAAATAGAAGAGAAAGTACAATCCAGGAAGTAAAAGAAGACAGCGAAGGGATGACGGAGACAGGGGAGAGAGGTGAGAAAAAGAGGTAGATCTAGGAGGGATGAGAAAAGAAACATGGATGAGGTGTTGAGGTGTTCAAGAATGGAGAAGATGCTCCTGCTGGAGCTGGTACCACGTGGGTTAAGTTGGTGAGTAGTGCGCACTGTTAAACATATGATATATTGTGCGGCAGAAATGGATATAATTTGCTGGTAGGAGAAATAATTTCCATTTGTATTGTGGCTAAAACTATATATATATATTTTACAAGGTTATTGGGCGTGGATTTTGAGTGGGAGTCAATTTATGTGGTGGTGTGTACACATGTCAGTAGGACTTAGGCAATTGCAGATCTGCACATGGTAATCATCTGCTGGAGCAGAACGTTCCTCTTCTCCATGCAAACATGCATTTTATCATTTGCCACTCGGATCTCTCAGGATCCTGCTTAGATTACAGTGGGAAGAACTTGCTGTGTGTTACTACAGGGCAACAGGTAGGTGGAAAAAACTCAAGCCACATCCTGTTGTGGAGAGTTGTTCTGTACAAATATGAACTTTAAAGCTGCAAGCTGACTTTTAAAACTGATTGATATTAATCATCCATATTAACCTGAAATGGATTTCCAGAGAAGTTCAAAATAATCCAGTATTAGACCATACTGCATACCATAGTAGTCTAATATTTGTAAGAACTGTTCCAGTGTTCTTCCAAAAATATTTAAGTCTGCTTAGAGACGCTTCATCCACACCCCAGATCTAACCCATCTGACATAGATATTAGAAGTACATGGAAAAAGTTTTAAACAGTTTTCATTTTGAAAATGCTTTCAGTAAAAATGTTTGTGAATAGTACTTGTGAGTGTAATCATACTCATCCACAATAGATTCTTCACAGAAAGGGTTTTAGAGGTTTTGATTTTATTTTTTTAGAAATGAAAAAAATGGTTTTGAAAATATATTGGAATTTGTGTATTAATATTGATGTTTCTTATTGTTTGTAGCTGTTTTTACATTACGTCATTTGCTAAAAAAAGTAGAACATAATGTACTATGTACTTAGGCAAAAAAGAGATTTAGGACAATGCCTGTGCTTTTGAAAGTTGTGGTTCTTCCTATTTTTATTTTGGTCCGTTTAATGTTTTCTGGGATATCTGTCTTGGCATTGTTTTTGGAAAGAATTTCAACAAAAATATTTTTCGCTTTAGGTCACAGATACACGGTAGTACCAAACCTTTACACACTGATCTAGCAGAACTACACAGATCACTTATTCTCACCTCCTTTAGCTCCTGTGTAACCCAGCTTAAAGAATTTTACTTATTTCTCCTGGATCAAGCACGCTGAAAATGCCTTTACGAGCCCTCGTGATGGCAGCCAGCCTGTCATGTGTAAGTGAAATGGTTGAAAACCCATTTTTCAGCACTGTGGGGCAGACAGGGATCTTGCCCATGTAGCAGCGTCTGTCTAGTTGGGTCTTTTCTGTCACATGGGCTTTTTATATGGAAAGGGACAGGAGTACTTCAAAAAAGCAAGCCATCCAGCACCCACATGCTGCACATTCTGGGAATGAGATCCATGTGGCTTCTTAACACTTTTTTTTCCTTCTGTATCATTTATTAAAGCTGTTATGGAATGTCTGCTTGAGGCTAAAAGAGTTTGAAGTCTCACTTAGCCTCATTAAGGTCTTTGGCTTGGTGTTTACTATTGCTTTCATCAAGACGACTTCCTCAGAGGCTTTTGCAGTAGTTACATATGTTCTTCTGTATGACCTTCTTCATTTTCTGCCTCAAATCATGGTGGAATTATACTTTGTAATCAGCAGGCTTTATTTAATCTCCAAATTCTATTTCGGGTGTACTGCCTCTAAAGCAGAATTTGGTTTTTATGCTTCTATGCTGGGGGTTGTCTGCTTCTATAGTCACACATTCAAACGCTTCAGGCTATTCATGTGTGTTTCTGAAGGTTTTAACAGTTCAGCCATTTCCACACAGACTGTCAGAGTCAATTGGAGACTGTCAAAATTTGCTATCAGACTGCTAAGATGAATCTCCTGCTGGTACTTCTCTGGAGCACGCAACATTATTAAGAAATAGGTGAGATACTGGAGATTATGCTGTCTGGAGCTCCATCTCTGCCTTCGCCATGCGCTGTAACGTTACTGAAACCTTTGTATTGGTAAAGAAGTAGTAGAGTGGTTTGTGCAAAAGACTCCAAGCGCTCGGGTACTCAGTGACCAGGTTTAAGTCGCTGTGATAAACTATACTTCTGCACTGTTGCTCAAAGAGAGAAAAAGAGGTGATTTACCAATACACTTTTTTTTTCCATACGTATATTTCAAGTTTACGTTCTCTGACTGCTTTGCTCTCTCGCAGAATTTTTGAAGTTCTCTGAGCTTTATTTCTATGGTAGGGAGGAAACTGAAAGTGGCACAGTCAGTCTGTACCTTATATTCACTGCAAAGATACAGTACTAGTCTTAATGAAAGGACATACATGTAGCTTATCAGTTTGAATATACACGAAGAATTAATGTCTCAAAGAATTCTGGTTACTGGTAAGCAATCTCTCTTTTTATTTTAACTCTAAACTTTTGAACAATGAATGTTCTTAGTGATATGCTTATTAGATTAAAAAAAGAACTAGCTTTTAATAGGAAAAAATTATCACAGGGCAGATAACAAGGGATTCCATTAGCATTTATGGATTGCAAAACTGCAATTTAAAAGCCACATTTCTGCATGAAAAAATTTCCACAGTAGTCATACAAGTAACAATAAACAATGTCTTTTTAGTTTATTTACTTGGGATCAGATTTTCAATGGTGTTTAAAGTGACTGTGCAGGCTACGCTGCTTAGCTGCCATTGATTTTAGTGGGTGTATGAATAAATGTTAGTTCTGAAAATCCTACCACATGTGGACCTCATCTCTGTCTTCGGACATCTTTGAAAATCTGGCCCTTAGGACAGTTAACAGCATTTCCTGTGCTGTTTCAGCGGTTTTCCCTTATCAGTTCCCCATTTTACTCTGCTCAGGAATGTCTATCAATTACAAACAGCATTTTGTAGTCATTTCTGAACTTGGAGTTCATACCTGTCGAGAGGGATAGACTGACAGAAAAGACTTGGCCCTGGCTTTCCACGTAGCATTGCAGTTCTTTGCTCTAATAACATAAATAGTTCTTATGATAATTCTTTTCATCCATAGATGTTTAAGTGCTGTACAAAGGGGATTAGTGTAATTAGTTTTGCATTTGGAAATGGTGATACAGAGATAGCCAGTGACTTGCCTGCAGTTACCAGCGCAGAAGAAGATGGTACCAAGTTAGGAGCCCTTGTGCTCAGTCTATGTTCTTCACCAAATGTAGTTTCAGAGTGCTTGATCTATCCGTACAAAATATCTAGATAAGAATCTTCTAAATGTAATGATTTGGTACTTAAGCAGCGTGAGTCATGTTCTGGGATGCTGGCAGTGATTTTTTGCGGTATTTCCGTTTCACATTCAGCTTCGGGGGCTCAGCGGGGGCTTTTGGTCTGGTTGCCATATGAAGTTCATCAGGGGTGACAAGCGAAAGCAGCTTAATGTGCTCATGTTATTTTTGTCTATAGTAGAAATTTGTGATGGAGACTATTTCTGTTTTTCATAAAGTCACCAAAATAATGCATTGAGCTGTAAGCTAACTGGAGATGCCTGGGACTATTCACAGCAGAATAGCCTGGATAGTGTTAGTTGCTGGATGTAATTTGATTTCACTGGGGGCAGAGGCTAAAAATCACTGGTCAGACTTCTGAAATTGCACGCCCTGGTAACTGTGGTGCTGAAGTTGGGTACCTCCACTTGGCCTTCCAGTTGCAGTGCTTTGCGTATTGGTTCCCTAACTGTAAAATGAAAAAATTGAAAAATAAATCTTATAAAGTGCTGTGAGCATAAAAGTATTTAAGGCTACAAGATCCTCAGCCAAGATGGCTTGTGGAAAAAACACTAATAACCTTATCCAGCTGCCACTCACCATGGAGTCTTATCACTCTTCTCTCCTTGCTGTCTCAAAATTGGCTATAGGGATGCTGGGCCGTGTTGGATGTGTGTCCTATAGGTACTGTGGGAGCTCTTGACCCAGCTCGTTTGCTTTTCTCTACCCCATCACTTAGAGTGGATTACAACAAAGTTTTTAGGCAGGAAGATGGACAATGTGGTCAGTCTCCCTTAAATTAATTCCTGTAACTTGCACTGCTGAGGTTTGTTTGTGATCCCAAAGGATAGAGACCGTTCCCTTCAAGGATTCAATTAGCCAGTAATTACTTTGAGAACCTCCCAGCTAGGACACATTTCTCCTTATGATTCCTTCTGTTGGGCACAACAAAAAGGCTCCCCAGGGCAGATCTAGGATATGTGTTGTCTTCAAAGTAACAGTTTCTCAAGATTCCTCATAGCATACTCAGTCCTTGTAGTCAGATCTTGATTTAGAGAAAGAACCAACATTTTTGGGCCTTATGGGTATGTTGCATGGGAAGGCAACTGGTTGAAACTTGAAGGTCTGTTTGCTGAGTCAGTAAAAATGTCTCATCTTTATTACATATACAGTCTGGTTATATTAATGAGCTAGGATTCAGATTTATTGTGAATTACATGCTTACATTTCTCCAGCATTCAGAGAGGCTGAAGCTATGCTGTTACCTATGTTACCATCTCCATCTTTAGTCATGAATATCCCATGTATTTCAGTAGCTTCATGTCATACTCAGGGAATTCAGTAAAAGTGTCTTGAGTCAATCCCTGTGGTTCTTACGATCTCTATGGATGTGTCTAGAAGGAGGTGACTATGGAAGAGAGTAAAAAGCCACTTAAGCCACAAACATTGGCATGAGGATAACTGTATACAGCCAGTCTGAGTAAATGCGTATTGAAAGCTAGGCTGTAGTTTCTCATCATTAGCATTTCAAATGAAAAAGCCATCATAATGTCTATGTCAGACGCATGTCGTGTCATCGCTGTTTTTCAGTGTTTACTATGTAGGGCAAGTGTGGCCAAACTTACCCTATGGACTACACACTGACATTCCTGTATGAATAAGAGCCAAAACCCCCATACCGTACGCTTTGGGGAGCTGAAGGCTCCCAGAATGTGAGTTGGGACTTGTCTCAGCATTACAGTGTTGGAATGGTGTTTGCTTCAGCAACCCTTATTGACTTGTTTTTTCCAAATACAATAATGTAAATTTATTCAGCCACCGCTGCATCGGTATGGCCATGCTGCCAGGTACAGGACTGGCAGCATCACAGGAGCCACATCTGGAATATTTTGAGCCAGAAGTCGTTCGGAAGCCGTGCAGTGGCCACCACTGGCTTCAGCAGTTCTGTATGGGGCAGGTGAGAATAACCCATCAAGTTTCTGAAATTATTTACCAGTCATGCTGTCTCACGTTTGTGCTTTTAACAGATCTTGAATATACTCTATGGCATGATTTCCTCCTTGTAAAGTAGCAGTGTCAGCACTTTGCTATATTATGAGGCATTTGGAGTGTAAATTAGAGGGGGAACATTGAAAGGTAAACACTTCCCTTTTATTCTGTGGACAGGTCTGCTTCTAAGACCAGAAGCAGATGTAGGTAATACACCAATACTTTTAGCACTAGAAGAATAGAAAATTAGAAGTAAGAAATAAGAAATAGTGTGCTTTATTTTTCTGGGAGCAATGAATGGCAACAAAGTGAGTTGGATAAAAATGAAGGCAAGTGCAAAAGTAAAAGGCAGGCAGATTTAATGCACTAAGTTGTTTAATGACTCTATAAAAATAACTGGAACGTCAAGTTGATGGTACCCATGTAGTAGTAGGAAATGAAATTGTGCTTAAACCATGGAAATTGTGAAAAATGCTTGCTACTATGATTTTCGGATTAGTTTTAAGAAAGTACTACATTAAGGGTAGCAAATTTTGTACTTACTAACTAAATGAATGTTATTTTGCAATTGACAAACTGCTAATAACTTGTGAAAGAATGTCATGAGAAGTAGCATCATCTTCCTCAAGAGAAAAATCTTCCTTAAAATCTTCAGCAAGAGACAACAAATCTTGCTAGCAATTCTCTCACCAGTACTCTACTACTATTTCTTTGTGCAGAGTGAATGTCTCTTCTCTGGGAAGACTGAAATGTACTTCAATTTACATTTGGCCATAGCCAGTTCTTTACTTTTTGTGATGGTGTCAGAAGTTCTGTTGTCATCAGTGAGCTGAGGCATTCACTGCGATAAACCTGCCCTCATAGCTATTTAGAGAACTGGATATTGTTCTTACAGAAATTGCCAGGTTTCAGACCAGCACAGAGGGTGCTTGTGCTACAGAATGGGAGCCCTACACTTGGAAACACCCTCTTGGATTTCTTTCTGGAGTGTAATTTAACAGGAATGGCTCCTTCAGTGTTCGCTCCTTGAATCTGAATACCCATCTTTCAGGAATGACTAGAGGGTACTATAATCAGAATGGATATGTTGGTTTTTTCACGTTTTACAAAAATGAAGATGACTTAGGTACTCCTGAGAATATAGATCTGATCTCTTTTTATTTTAACTGAGGTTAAGGAACTTCCCTGGTGTCACAGCAAGTCTGTAGCACTGCCAGGAGTTGAACTTGGACATACCTGCAGGACAGAGATGAGTTTCTTCTTCTTAAACACATGCATTTGCTTTATGGTTGAAGCTGGCTGTCAGCAACTGGCCAGGCATTGTCATTTCTGCTTAAACAGATAGGAGGGGCAGATGAGACAGGAGTCTTAGTACCAAAATAGTCAGTGCAATCTTCCTGCAGCTCAGCTCTTCTATTTTTGAGACTTTTAGCGGATTCTTCCAGAGTGCTTATCAGGTCAGGCAGTCTTTTTTAATTCTTTCTCAAAAAATAGTTGCATAGATTTTACACAAGTTTTTCCTTTTTTAAAGAAGAACAACAAGAAAAAGTAGACTGAGAAGAAAACTTTGATTAAGATTGTAAATTACTAAAAATTGTGGTTTTTAAAAAAACTAATAAATGGAGACTATAACTATTTTTCATATTTCCTCATGAAGCTTACTTGAAACACCAATTAAAACACTCCCAATAGAAAGAAGTGTTACGATTTCAAGTAACCAAATTTGCTTTCCAATATGTACTTCTGTTGCTTGCTTGCTTCTTGCTGTTAGCTGTGGCCAGTAAAAACAAGCCAGTTTGGTTTTTATTCCTCATAATTAGCATTTTTCATGTTCACTATATGCACCAAACTTTCAAAGCAGTCTTGGGGTGATTTTAAAAAATGTTTGTAATTTATTCATTGGTACTGCCTTTTAGAAAATCTTTGGGCTTTTTCAGATGCTGGCAAATGGGAAATGAAAGGAAGTAAGGACCACCAAGAAAATCGGACAGAGCACAGATGAAATGTCCTATATCCCTTTGCCATGAGTTTGCAGGAAACAAGATATAACAAGGAACAGGGAGGATGTCAGGGAGGTGGCCTGTAATTTATATGAAAAATTTATGAAAATTTATAGCAAATCTGCTGGACAACGGGAGAGTCTCTTGGTGTGGGAAAATGAGTAAAATAACTGAAGTCACTCAGATGCTGTGGCTAAGTAGAGCAGCAGCAAGCAGGTCATGAATGTTGAAGGCATTGTAGAATTGAGGGTGCAAATATTGTATCAATGTGATGGGTCACCAGAAGGAAATTAAGTGCCCCTGATGTTTTCCCTGTTTTCTGAAAATAAAGATTTGCGGAAAAATACCTGATTGAGTAGAAGAGAAATCTGACTTTTTTTTAATTGCAAGTGAAAAAATGAGTAAGTTCAGTACTCATGGATGAGGTTCAGGAAAGGCAAATTTTCACAGTGATAATGTGTCTCTTATAATGTAAGATTCTGAATGTCTTCACCCTGTTTGTAATTAAAGTAGATCTGCACATTACAACATCCAAAAATTGTGGTACGAGTTACATTTTAGCTGTTACTCTCTGCTTCAGTCCCTTTTAGAATTCCTAAAAAATCCATGTGTCTTCCAACTAGTTACCCTATACCAAACAGATTTTTTTTCCTTAAAGAGAAAAAAATCGTGTCTCAATATTTTTGTACACTTGTATATTTATCATATAAATAAGTGCAATTCAAAAGGCATATAATTCTTCATGCCATCGTATTATTTCTTGTTTCACCGTCTGTTACCTCCTTTTGCTATAAAAATGCAGTCTCTTTGTAATGCACTTTGGAATTTTATTTTTTTTTCAGATTGAGAGATTCATAGATACTACGTGAGGGAGAAGCAATTTATGTGATGTGGCTACATCCTTAGGCTGTAACAATGATAAATTAGTAACATTGCTTTAGGAGTTTGCAGGCATTTGGCTTTTGATAGGATTTGAAGAACTGTATAGCTTAAAATTGTTTTGTTCTTCACATACCAGAGAAATTTAATAGTATGGTTCTGCACAGGTTCTTGACTGAATTATGACTAGATTTGTTCCTTGGTGTGGTTTACTGGTATATATTAATGTACAGATATCCAATATAATTTATTTCCTTGGCACTACTGTACATTTGTATTTGATTTATATTTACAAAGCCAAAATCTTGTAATAAATAATAGAACCAAACTACCTGCATAGCTTTCTTTTTGATCTTTTTTCTTATCTGCATAAACATTACTGCAAGCTCCCGGGCTGATACCTGTAGTAAATGGGTGTTTGACATTTCGTGTTTCTCTGCCATCTTATCTGCCTGTTTATCCAGCCACGTAGTCCAGCGTCTCTTCCAGGATGTGGTTATTCATATACACTGTTCACTGGTGTCAGGACTGAGACTTGAGGGCTGTAGTTATTCTGAAATGAGTTTCTTGATTTTTAGGAGGGAGAATATAACTGGAGCTGAGAATTGAACTGAAACTCTGGTTTTCTTAAAATCAAATTGTTTAGAATTCATGCCTGAAATTTTGGTTTATGCATTTTTCCTATATGCAGTCTTTTAAAATAATTTCTGTAATCCCTGGGTTAAAGCTCTGGTACAGGATTATGTAGGATTCATGGCAGTGGATGAAGGGAAGAGCAGGAGGAGAGATGGAGCCTGGGAGATCTGTGTTTGCTATTTACAGGTCTTGGGCAAGCCCTTTATCCTTTCAAAGCCTTGACTCCCCTTGCTTTAGATTAGATTGTGGGCAGGGTTTTGAAGTTCTTCGAAAGATCTAACAAAAGAAATCCACCTTCTTTAGGGTGCTGAGACCTACACTAGAGAAAATGAGTTACTCAGTCATCCTGTCTTAGTATCTTTTCTTGAAGGGTTATCTATGAGCTTTGTTAATTAAATATTTTCTGGGTTTTAGATAATGCTTAGTAACTTAGATGAGCTCTGTATCCTATGGCAAGTCCCGTATTGAGTGTATTGGCCTTTCCTTTGCCTTGTGAATAGGAGCCCTTCTTTTTGTGTTCGTCTTTATGCTCTTGTGTGGTGGTGGTGGTGGGCATTGCACAACCATCTCTGTCCCTCTCAGACTGATTTGGACATGCCAGCTTCAGTCCTGGTGTCATTCAAAACCACCGTGTGCTATTTCTGCTGCTTTCTTACAGTGCCATCATGAGAACTGTCACTTTTTGCATTTAAAATGTTATGAATGAAAGCCATTTACATTTTTGCTTTTAACAATGTATTTGAAGTATTGAAGAGTTCATGAGCTTTTTAACTAATCCAGAGCTTTGTGTTAGTAATTAAAAAAATGAGTCGAGCCAGTTTTTGTCAGAGCTGAAGGTCACTGAAGGCATAATGTATTAAGAAAATATAGTACAAAATTTCCCTTCTCCTGATTCTTTTGTGAAAATTGCAATGTGGATGCTTTTTATGAATATCTGGTTTTCATAAGAATTTTGCTTTCTTGGCTCAGTAAAAATAAAATTTATTCTAATTTTAATTCTTCCTTATTTAGGTATGAGGAAACAGGAAATTCCAGTGATGAATGTATTTTCACTGGAGAAGGCTATAATGTACAGGAGAGTTAGTTTCTCTTGGCTAGGATGAAGAGATAAGATAGGCACACAGGCACTGCGTTTCTAAACTTAGGGAATATGCAGCTATCTGGAAAGTCAGGATTTGAATCATGTTAGAATAAATATTTAATTATTAATGCAAGTGGCACTACTCAGCAGGGCAGCTGAGCACTCCCTAGCCTGGGCCACTCAAGAGCAGGTCCAGTGCTGGTGGGGCACATCTCTTTGCCACAGAGGGTGCTCCACGTAAACCATGTTGCAGTCAAGTGCCCTGACGAGTCACACCTTTCTAACTGAAATATCAGAAGTTACTATTTTAACTCAGGTAGAGCATTGCAAATACTAAGCCAGAGACTTTACAAATACTTGTTTTGAGTTGTACATCTGCTGATTGTCCCACAGCATCAGTAAGTGCTTGTACAGAACGTAGGTGCACATTCACAATTTTTAATTGCCTTGTGTTGGGTATATGGCAATAGGGTTCTTCAGTTAATGAAATTAAAATGATCTTTTTTAAAAAATAAAATCTGAGTGTGTTTAGCAGCATTGGTACACACCTACGTACCCCTGACATGTGGCCCCAACTCCCACTGTACCAGGATCCACCTCAAGTAGTAGATAACTACCAAAACCCCACCTACCTTTCTGACACTAGTGTTTTAGTGAGTCTTTAAAATACGCTCTGGCCTCACTGAAGGCAAACTTTGATTCTAAAACATTGCCTTGTTAACGGCCTTCTGCCATTCTGTCATATTTATTAATGTAGGGCCAATGATGTTTGTCCAAATTCACCACCTATAAAGAAAGTCCGTCCTGGTGATGTGTTTGGGTTGGCATTGCTTATGCAGAGTATTTGTGTGCAAACACGGCAGAGGCTGTTTTTCAATGTTTTGTTATTGTGCAGGACTTCAAAGGATTCCCTTGTATCGTTTCGTGTATCACTTAGTCATAAAAATACTCTTTGAATATACATAGTGGAGCCTCAGAAGAGTGTTAATTGTATTCTGCTGCAGTGGTAGCCGGAAGGTCAGGATCTAAAATTAATATATTTCTGAATAATTCAAATTTTGTATCAAGGTTGATTTTCCATGGTTACTACTCAAAGTATCATGCTAATTTATGGCTAATGTATTACATATTTTTCCTGTAAAAACAATGAGGACTGTTCCCTTCTCACAGATAGAGGCATGCTATCTAAACATTTCTACATTAGAAATAATTAAACATGTTGGTAGATTCTTGGACTCATCTCAAATGTGTGCAGAAACTGTAATAAATTACGAAAAACTTTCTTTTGAAAGGAATCTGCTAGAGATTTTTAGGTGAGATTCATTAACTTTTATTGATATTTTCAATATATGCATCTGAAAGCCTTTTGAAAGAATATTTAAGTCATTTATTTCTTTAAGGAAGACACACTGTATTAGCTGAGTTCCAATACATTTTTATTCCTCTTTGGATAACAGTTGAGTATAATTATCTTTGGATTAATCAGTTTTTGAAGTATTTTCCAGTGATATGTATAGAGAGGATTAAGAGAGAGATTACCAAAGCATTAAGACTTTTTTAGGGTTTTTTGGTGAGTTTTTGTGTTGGTTTTTTGTTTGTTTGTTGTTGTTGTTTTAAGAAGGAATCCTTAAGTTACAGTTACAATATTATTTCTATGTAAGATGCTGTTGAACAAACAAACAAATCACCTGTAGCAGGGTTTTTGTGTCCTAGAGCATGAGAGAGAGATGTGTAAGCAGTGAGGTCCTATTTTGGTCATGTACTTTCTTTTCTAACTCTTCCTTTCCTTGTTACCTGGTAAGGCAGAGTTGTCTTTTTCTTTTCCCATTACAGATGTTGCAGTTCCTTTTCTCCAGCTTTTCTTCTGTTAGATGAGCAGCAATAAAGGAGAGGAATAACATCCCTTCTCACATCTTCTGCTACCATTTTTCACTGGGGAATAGTTTTCTTATTCCTGTGCTCATTTTTCATGGGTATTAACTTGCTCCACAGTGGTCTCAAGTTTGACCTTTATTTTATGTTTTGCTTTGGATTTCGTCAGAGTGATGATACAATTTAGATGCAGTTCTGTGAGGTTATTTTAATTGAATGTTTGAGTAACTCAGTGTGCCTCTGTAATGAATGAAATTAACTTGATCTGGAGCTTGGAAAGACTGTGCTATGTGTTATTTCATAATTTAAAAAAATAATTAAATGAATGTAATGTTTGATTGAACAGATCTCAGATCACAGTTCATTGGCATTTGGCTTTAGGGAACCTAAGTGCAGCTGCGCCCTGAACCTTGGCTGCTGAAGGGTTTCTTCCAAGCATCCTGCTGTATCAGAAAATGGTGTGTGACAGAGGTCCAGCTCTGGGAGTCACCAGCTGACCTACTCCTACAGGAGTCTTCTTTCAAGTCACAATTGCTTTTTTTTCTTGCCTGCCTGCTGTAGTCCTGGTTTAGTGCTGGACTGTACCGCACCAAACAAACCTATGTGGATATTGTTAAGTAATCATCGAAAAATACCTCCGTTACATTCATGCCTTCAGAGTTTCTTGGCTGGTTTGGGGGTAGTTTTTTTTCTCATTTCAAAGTTATTGGAGATGCTGAAGAATAAAGGGTTGAGAATGGCTTAGACCATGCTCTAGGTTGAGAAGAGTTGCACTGAGTGAGGAACGCAGGGCACAGGTGTGATCTGTTTACCCCTGCTCTCCATCCTGACTGCTCCGTGTCCCGGTGAGGAGGCTGTTCTGTGGGACTGTTTCCAGTTTGTCTTTACTTGTTTAATGGAAAGTAGTTCCGCTTATCTAAGCGATTTTTGCTAACATGTTTGCATCCACAGTTGTGTATGAGAAGAAACAAGCTTGCCATTTTCATTATACTTCCAACGTGGCAAAAGTTTCTATTACAGATCAGTTTTTATTTTAGATGTCCAAGAGTCACTCTTCTTATGTCAGGGAAATACTACCCGCTAAATGACACAGCGTACTCAAGCAAAAACTATGTATATGAGAGTCCTAAAACCCATAAAGGCAGAAACAAAGAACAATCTGTCATTTGAGACATCAGCCAAGACTGATTTTGTTAAAGGTCCGTTGGACTTTGTTTTGAGATGTAGCTGATTGTAAGAGGGAGCCTTAGCCCTTGTCTATAATTCATCGCTTGTGACAAGTGGAAGGGAAAAGGAGCTGCTTTAGGTGAGGTTTGCCCATGGGTTTAGCCGAAACCTAGACACAGCCAGCCAGGATGGTTAGCAAAAGGCAATATTTGAGCTGGGTCATAAACCTTGAAAAGGCAGTCATAAATCATAATTAAGGTTTTTCATTTCCTCGGTGGTATAGCTCCTCAGAGGTGGAGTCTGAGACTGTTTACCAAAGCCCATTTTTTTTGTCTTTGGAAAAGTGTTTAGGAAACCTGAACCAGGGTTTATTAAGCATATCTGTGGGGGACAAAAGAGGGTATTGTTGGTCTCCAAGCAGCAAGCGGCACTGACAGGCTGACTGGTGTGGTCAGAAAGGGTATTTAATTTCAAAGGATAAACTACAGGATTCATTTTTTTTACCCGAAGTCAAACTTATCTGGTTTATGCCTTATCTAATTTAACTTATGAGAACTGTAAATTCAGCTACGTTAAGCAAACAATTTATTTTTTTTTAACTCCATTTTCTCTTTGTTTTAATAAATCTTGGTTTTGTTAGGATTACTGTTGTGTGAGTAATTTCACACAGATGTCTTCAAAGAGTAAAGAAAAATCCATAACTCTTGAAGAGAATAGCTGAAGGGGGGAAAAAAAGAGCTCTGGAAGTCCTTTTCATTCCTCTGTGGTCCTGCTGGAAGGGTTTGGATTAAAGTGTTGTATCAGGAAGTTGTCTTGCTGCAGTTGGCAACCCTAAGAGAGGGTCCCAAAACTGAAAAAGATATAAAGAGTTAACGGTTTCAGCCTATAAAAATTAGATTTTCTGTTATCCAAAGTCCTGTAATGTGTAGGACTACTAAATAGTATTGAGAGGAGTAACAGATCCTGTCTATGAGATGATGGGGAGTGGTGTGGAGATATATTTTCTTTGTTTTGGATATGAAGTAGTAAAAAGAATAGTTTTGAGATATATAGTAGTATGAAATAAGAAGAGAAATGATCAGGTTGTGTTGTTTTCTCTTTCTTTTTGAGCTTCGCAAAACAAGATCAAGAAATCAAGTATTTAAGAATAGCTTGTAATTTTATTAGGTATAAATAGTGTTTTCAGATAGTGTGCATTTAGGCTATAGAATTCACCGTGGAGGTCATGTAGTTAAAACTAGTGGTTCAATTTTCAAAAAGGGTTTGATGATAAAAAGGCTAATAACAGTGGCAGCAAAGCATGCTTGGAGAAGGGTAATCACATCTCATGATTTAAGATGTAAGTGCATTACCTGTGAGCATCTGGAAATACCTCATTCCTCTCTGTCACCTGCAAAGCCATCTGCAATTAGTAAGGTTCATAGTGGATATTTGTAGTGTCTGATTTTTTTGAAGCATTGCTACTAGCAATCATTAGGGATGGATTTGGTATTCTGTATGTCATCATATCGTATCGAACACTTGCACAGAGCGTTGCCCTGCTTTTCTGTGCTGCTGTGTTGAATGACACCGGGATGGTCTGAAACAAAGGAACTTGGTGATGTGATGGTCCTGCAAAAGCACAAAATTGCCTGATCCACTGTCAAATAGAAGTGAACGTGAACGGTTTTTACATGTTACTTTTGGATTTAATTCAGCTCTCTGTTTTGTAAAACAGTTGTTATAGTTCATACAAAAATTCCTGAATTTATAAGCAACAGTAAGATAAAAACTGAATGCATGAAAGTAGGCAATTTCTTTTCAGATAAAAATGGAATTGTATTTTATATCTGATTTTTGCTTTGATTTTTTTTTACACCTGATGTTTACTCTAGATAGCAACTGCTGAAGTTAAAATATTTTATTTAAAATGCAATGAGAGTATATACAGAATTGAATCATATATGAGTTCCTCCTTTGTAAGTAAAACCTATAGGAAGGACTTCAGATACTGTTTCTTTTTATTTAGCACATTAAGAAAGACCAACATGTTTTAAAAGATAGAAGAACATGCATTTTATTGCTTTTTTATTGCACTTAAAGTGTTTGGAGGTAGTTGCATGCAGTGAATATAGAAATCAAACGCAGGAATCAAACCAAACCAAATAAATTTGATTAGCTGAATGCTGAGAAGGTCAGGAGGGTGAGATGATGGTTCCAGTAGTGATATGGTATTGAGGATGAAGGCCACAACATTATAAAGAGGCATAAAAATTCTGTAGTTTTCTTTTAAAAGAAGGTACTAGTGATCTGAAATAAACAGAACGCCTTGTGTCCTATGAGTCAAAGTCAGCAAAAGCTATCCTCCTGAACTAAGGAAGGATATTAATTTTCTTTCATAGCTAAATTTCTACTTGATCAAGGTGTTTTCATAAAACACTGAAGAAAAATCTGCATTTATGCTTTTGCAGTTTCATTTTGTCTGGCTAGATAGCCAGCCACATTTATAAAAAAGAAGCTTCTTGCAAGAAAAAAATGAAAAAAAAGTCTTACAGTGCAATTTTTTCTTAATTAAAAACTCAATCTGTCAAGAAAAAATTAATTCAAAATACACATTATTCACATTGAAAATTAGTATATATATCAGACATGGCCAGTAATCAACCATTTTACTAGGACTGCAATGGTATTACTAGGGTTATAATTGAAATTTCTCTGTTTACTTCTGAGGAAAAAATGCGGTTATCTAAGCCTTTCTCAGTGAAAAACACAACTGCATTTATTGACATTAAACAGATGGGGTAAATAAGATATCTTCAGTTATTCAAAGATGTCCATATGGAAGTTGAAAACATATTGATGAAAATTTTCATAAAGAAAAGGCAAAGTAGCGGAAAAAAACAATAGTGTGGTGGCTAGAGCCCTTAGCTGAGAGGTAAGAAATTCAGTTTCAAGCAGGACTTTAAACTGGGTAGGTGTAGGCATCGGTTAAAAATAACGGCCTGAGTGGAGTGCGTGTGATTTAAGCCTGGCCCCATGAACTATTCATCCTAATCTCACTTTATCTTCCATGGATAGAAATGGTTAATTTTAGGGCTTAATTCATCTGACCTATTTGTGATGTTGGCTTCACAACAAGATGAATTGTTGCACTGAGTCGATCATGTCAAGTGTGAAGGGAGCGTAGGGTGATTAGCTCAGAAATACATGTCGGCATTTAATCCGTTTTTTCCAACCTCTCTCTCCTGTTGGAGGTTCCGTTAACAAAATAACAGAGTTACTGTAGGACACCGGCTGTAGAGCTGGAGCTTCTTCAGTGTTCACCTCTGGTGCCCAAAACTCCAGATGAGATGAAGAGATCTAAGATACATTCCCACATACACGTCAGTTAGAACTGGTGTATTTCCACAAACCATTTTGGTACCAATAAGACAGCATTTTTCAAAGGAGAGAGCTTTATTTAAAAAATGTTCAGCTCAGTGTTCATTTCTACTCTAGTGTGACTCCTTCGCTGAATGGGTCATAAAACAGTTGGACTGGAAAGAGTACACAAGCATTCAACAGCCTTGCCAAAAGTAGAATAAACATTTCTTGATTTGGGGAGATGAAGTTTCAAATGTCCTCCTCTGAGCGACTGTGCAATGGAAAGAATATCAGTTTGTTTGTCAGTGTTATTTCCTGTTCTCTTGTTGCTTAATATGCTCTTTTTTGCAACGCGGCACGCAGGAAAAAGAATTCTTATTCTAGGGGCTCTACTTTCTTTACATCAGAAATCTACTCTCTTCAGAAAACTGAAACTCCAACAACCATGCAGTCATGGGTTGAAAACGCCTGGCTGAACATTTCAGCAGGTTCAGGCGAAAAATGGTTTTTGTCTTTAAAGAAGGTTTGCCTGTTTCCTTGTTTCCCAGCTCTAGCTAGCAGGAGGTACTGCTGTGCAAAAGGGGGTTTTAATGGAACATATGCTTTTTCCTTTGAAAACCAGATTTTCAACCTTCCCAGCGCATTTTTGGGGTAAATAGCTGCTTTCTTCTCTGAACAGGTTAGGTAACTTTTGTTGGCCACAAATTTTTTTTCCAAGTAATTATACTTTAGGGGCCCCGTGTTACAACTTCTGCCTTGAATTGTTTTCCCACTGCTGAATGAGGTTTCTTGGTCATTTCCATTTTCTGTTCTCTCCTCTAATGCTTGTGCTTTTGTTAAATGCTGCCCATTTGGTTGTTACCTGCCATAGACAAATGTTATATCTTGTGATGTATCGGACTTTTTGCCTAATACTGAATTTCTTTTTCTGAGTGGAAAGTGCTGGTAAGAAAATACTGTAGTTGTTCAACCTGTATGAAATATTTGAAAGACTATTTGTAATGTGATTATTAAGTATATTCAAACCAGGAAGCACAAAGAAAGGGAAGAGAAATGGAAGTGCAAATGTAACTGCCTTTTTTTCATCATCTTTTTTTTGTCATCCTCTCGTGGTATTATGTAGATCCCCAGCCAGATGGCTACTGGCTATAAGCTGTGTATGGATTCACAGGATTTTAACTCCTCTGTTGGTTTCCCATCTGTCATAAACTCAGAAGCTCAATGCAGAGACTGACATGAATGTCAGTGTCTTCCTTAGCACACCGAAACTGTTATGCTCAGAGGCTACAGAAAGAGCACCAACCCTAATGAAGACAGGACGGTGTCTGGTTTAACAGCCCTGCTGCCAGACTGGGGAGTACAATTTCTTGTGGTCAGTTTAAAGTCATGCTTTGAACCACGGGTGACCACTGTGGTGGCAGCAGCCTCAGACAAACACTGCCTGAGAAGTCTCTCCAAAAAGAGGTTTTTTCTGTTGTTGTAAGCCCACGATTAGGAAATCTCATGTCTAAAAATAAAATAGCAAGCTATTTTCAGCAGAAAGAAGGTGGTAAAAGTCAGCATCTCTCAGCACTGGAAGAATAGATGTCAAACAGCTGAAAACAAGACTATAGTCTGTCTTAGCTTTAAAATGACCAGTCCAGGATTCCCTAAGTTTTCCCTTCAGCATGTGTCATCACTTGGACAGGCATATTCTATTTTTGTTAATGGAGGTGGAAACTCGGAAAATCATCTCAGATTTCAAGATACAGGATAGAACAAGGTGTTGGTTACTTCGACTGTGGGCACCCACCGGGGCCTCAGCATCACTGAAACAGAAAAACTTGGCTCCTCAATGTAAAAGAAGCTTTCACAGTCTTGTTTTATGTCATATTGTACTCAAACAAGCAAAATAAAACTTAAATTAAACCTTGATGAAGCAGGCATGAACAAGCGAAATAGAAATAGGGGCTGAGCACGCCCTAAACCATTTTAGAATTAATTTTAGCATATAAGTGTATTGAAGAGAAACATGTTCATAAACTTGTAATACAAAGTCTTCCCAAATTTAGATTTGGTTTTCTTAATTAATGGATTTGATTTACATGAGAATAAAAGTTACACCCCTATGAGAAAATAACCACTTTCCTAAGCAGTAGCTGTCTGAGATAAAGCAATATGGTAATCAAGCTTCAGAAACTGTGTCATGAACAAATTAACCTCTCCATTTCCACTTTGTTTTTGATTTTGTAGGATAGGGAGGATGAGGAGGCTTAAGAGGATGAAGAAGTGTTAGACCTCAGTTAGGCTTCAGGTGGTTTCCAGTGCTTGGTGAAGTAGCCCAGAGTTGAACCCCTCATTCAGCTTCAGGAGTCACCGCTGGAGTCGTTCTGGGCAGGTGCTTCAGCAGCACAGTGCACTCCAGGTCTAGCTAGGTTGGAAGAGCACCACATGACAAAATAAGATACTGATTGGAAAGGCTGCCAGAACTCTATAATTTTTGTTTCCTCTCTTCCCTGCAGAATATTATATTGCACATCCAAGCTTCAAGTCAACAGGCTTGCCCTTTGTTATAACACAATAATGTTATGATACGCTTGCAGTTCATTTTCTTTGAGTTAGACAGAAAAGATTTTTGCAGTAGGAAGCTGTATTTTGTGAATGACATTTTCTGAAATTTATGTTAGGTTGGTGGTAGGATTAGTTAATTTTGCTGGGGTTTAACTTTTGTTGGTAGCCACAGGGATGGCACCACTATTCAGTCATGTCTTGCACTTCCATGAATTTCCCTCACCCTGTAGGGCTAAGTCTCTGTGTCACAGCTCTGCCTCATTCATCCATATTGAGGTTAAAGGAGTAAAATAAAAAACCAACCAAATGTTGGCAGTAGAATAACTGAAATAATCTGAAAAATGAAGTCCTACTTCTGCTGACAAAATTACTAATCCCATGGTACTGTGTCTGAAGGAAATGGCTGAGAAGAGTACAGTATGGTCCTGTTGCCTTTAATAAACCCCAGCCCTAGATGATACAGCAGGAAGAGCTCTTGAGTATTCAGGAAGTAATTTCCTCCCTAAAGGGCCGTTTTAATCTGCTCTATGTCATCACCATCATCATCAGCATTAGAAGAAATAGGTTTCAGATGCACCTGCTAGAGGAGAGACAGAACATTATTTTGCAAGTGAAAAGTCTCATAGTCTCGGAGAGCCGCAGAGTACTCTTTCGCCTCTCTGACCTGTAGCTCTAGCATATGCCATGGATGTGCATAGGAATATAATAACGAACCATTGGTCAAAGTAATAAGTTTCCCATAGAAGTAATACAGAGCAGATATAAAATACAGGTATCATACCGATGTGAAATAGGATTTCAGTATCAAAAATGTGCATAATTCAGTTTACCCACAGCTAGTCCTGGAAAAGCCTTGAGACGATTTCTCTACATGAAAAAAAAAAAAGACATGTTGTAAATTGGCTTCAGGTAAGAGAAGATGAGAAGTAAGAGTTGGAAGCATCTGAAAGTCATAGGTAATAGAAAATGTATCACAAGAGACCACACTCGAGCTTGCACCAAGATCTTAGAAAGAAACAGCTCAATGAATTTGAGACCGCAATCCAAGAAAGAATGGATGGTATAGGGAAAAAATTTGATGCCAGAAAAGCCAATTTGCCAGCCTCTGCCACACCATCAGCCACACCAAAAGCTTGTTAGAAAATGAAGTTATATATTCTTCCTGTCCTTACTCCTGTGTCTTTTAAGCAACTTATAGGAAGGAGATTTAAACCTGCAGTGGTAGGGCAAAGTTTTCTTAATGTTATCACCTGGTTTGCTAGAAACTGGTATTATCTGCAGTTTCATCACCTGGCCAGTTTCTTTGGAAGATCTTTATTTCTTTGAATATTTTCTTTTTTGGCTTTTAAAGTTTCTCTGGGTTAAAGTTTGTGGGTTTTAAAATTACTTTATCATTTTTCCACTTTTCATTTATCAACTTTTGCAGCAAAGATAAAACGAAAAGGGTCGTGATTAAACTCAGCTGTTTTCCACTTAAGGATTTGTTTAGTTATGACTGTAGTTGTTTATCACTGTACACTGTTTTTCATGAAACGTGCTGTTCTCACATGTCTGCAAGTTGTCCTCTAGGCAAGCTTCATCCTTGTCCAGACATTAACATTTTGGGGGGAGAGCTGAAGGCAATCTGAAGTAAGAAAGTGCATACAAAACAATGTACCTGCTTTTGAGGTATAAAAAAAATGTGAAATGCCAATGGGAAAAAAAAATCAAAATGGACCTTTGAAATGGATAGGGATTAAGGATTCACTAAGGAGTGATGATAGACTTGATCTGGGGCAGGATGAGAGGAAGGCTTTATTGGAATGTGTGTAATTAGTGAGTTTGGGTACTGCCTGTGAAGGAGAGAGCATATGCTCCAAATATACTTCAGAGTGTACTTTTAAGGCAGATGTCTGTGCCCAGCCTAGGAAATACACTCTCTAAAAAACAGAAGAAAACCAAGTGAGGTGAGGGCTTGGGGAAGGGCTTCCAGTTCTGCAGTAGATTATTCCTTCTGTTGCTCTTGTTTTGATGAACTGTCCCACAGCTGGGGGAGCGTTGCATGAAACTTTCAGGCCCCTTATTTCTGGCATTCACCTTGAATTTCAGAAGTAGGATCTGAAGCTCAGATTTTACAATTTGATCCTCTCCCTGCCTTAAAGTTTCTTTTGATTAATGCTGTAAAAGCCTGTAAGCTTTGACAGTGTTTATCTTTGGCTCATCTTACCTGCATTACAGATCAGTGTATTTTACCTCTGTAAGTTCTGAGCATATTTCTGAAAGTTTCCAAGGGTGAGTCAAGACATTTTGGGCTTGAAGGAACTTCATTTGGGAAATCTTGGTTGGTTCAGAATTGCACTTGTTTTCTTCATGTAGTATCAGCTTTCCCTGAGATGGCTGTTGACAAGAGAAAGTCTCCTCTGGGCTAGCATTGCTCGTGGCCTGCTTTCTGGAGGAAAATGGTCATGCCTGCATAACGCACTGAATACACTGACTTCCAAATAATTCGATATCTGAGCGGTTTTAGAAGTTGTGTATTTGTGCCTTTATTTATAGAGAAGGAGAGGCCAAAGAGAATCGCTTTGAAAGAAACAAGTTCAGGCAGTCTTCATTTTTGTTAAGGAGCAGCAAAAATTGATTCAGCTGCCTTTCGTCAATAAAAATGCAGCCTGATGGAGGAATAGTTTTTAAAAACATCTGAGGTTTAAGTCCTGTTGCTAGCAGCAGAATCACAGTTTGTACTTTAAAGGTACTGTCGGTTGTGTGTAATTCAGAGAAAGAAAAAAACCCAGCAATTTGCAGTCTCATGTTATACTGCAAAAAGTCAACATCAACTCCTTATTTTACCTTATTTTAATATTTATTTATATAGCTTACATAATCTGCAGTGAGTTTACATTTGTTTCATGATTTAGCTCTTTTCCATACATTTCCTTTGACCTGGAAAATGTATCTCTTACTGTTTAGTGTGAAACTGAATTTATGCAGAATTACATTCCCTGCTAATATCCCATGAAAAATCATTATATCATTTATTTATGTCATTATACCCTATTTATTACGCCTTACTGACCAAGAAATGTATTGCATCTCTTTAGTTGAGGCTTACAGAATAGCCAAGCTCCTCAGCTTTCAGAACAGAAAGGGAGATGATGATCAAAAGCTTGCTTTTGGAGAACAAGATACTCTTCTCATTTACATTTCTTAGCATTTTCTAAGATGTCTTCCACCTCTCACTTTATTAGAGGGTGTTGTGGAATCAAAGTGGCATCTATTTATCGTCCAAACCGAAATTCCAGCCCTCGCCATCAGCCTTCTTTGGTCATGATTTTTGCCCTTTTTACGACCAAGTGAGCATTGGAGCCTGTCAGGATGCATAGCTGCATTAATCATTTCTGCTGCCTACAGCCAGGCGAGTGGACAGGAAGTGTCTATTTGCTCAGGGCTTGTCTGCATGGGGAAGTAGCTCAGGCTGCTCATCAGGCGTTAACTCCTGCCATGAACTCCCCTCCAGCATCTTCTGTGGTTTAGCTTTAGGCGCCTTTGGAAAATATGGAATGTGGTAGTGAGTGTAGTTAAACCACAGAAAGCCTGTCTTAGCGTGCAGTGCGGGTTCAGAACATGATCCTGTCTCCACGTGTCACTTAATCTTCTGTAACTGACCCCCTTCGTACTCTTAGTCTGTGACAAATGGAAGGTAAAACGTGTTAGTTCAAGCCTCTTACCTCAACGCTTGTGTGTGTGACTTGCTTGTGTGTCTGTGCATTCTTGTAGGGGAGCCAGAGCATCACAGATAGCACTTTGGTGCTAGTTTTATTTTTGATAACTCGCCAACTAAACTAATTTGAAGAGAACTCATTATTTTTCAGCCATGACAAGGGACAAGAAGTGTGTAGTATGATTTTCTACACCTCCTATGAGCCACCTATTACTTAGTGATGTGGAAGTTAGTAGTGTTGGACCATCTTTTGTATAGAAAATTTCTATGAGCAAAGATGAGTAGCATTCTGAAGATGAGGAACTTAGAGGCTGTTTAATACTAGGGTATCATCATCCTGGAAATAAGGGGCTTTGTTACTATGGCAGCTAAAGCTTATCTTCATGAGAAAGTTGCGTCATTTTACAAGAACTGTGTCTTTAAAGCAACTTATACTTGTGCAAGCTCCATTGTGGAAACTTTATTTAGTGTATCCTAATCCCATTAACTAAGCCTTATCCAAACCACTCTCAACTGTCTTTTAATTGAAATTGCATTCATTCAGAAGTTTGCTAAGTGCGTAAACAGTGTATGCATTTTCAGTGGTGATATTTTCTCATGTAAACAAAATCTCATGTGATTCTTGACATTCCTGTGTAACTGTTAATTTTGTTACTAACTGTAAAAATTATTCTCCGTGCATTTAATACCTATTAGAAGTTGAGATATTAAGGAAAATACTGTTTATTTTAAGAGATTAATGTGGAACCTGTACTCTTGAAAAATTGTATTGAGACAAATCTTTAGCAGAAAATATGTTATGTGCTTCAGTTTACCTAGGCACGTGACCTAGAGAAAAAATGGTGAGCATTACCAAAAATAAATTAGTCAACTGAAAGAAATAGGTGTAGCTCTATTTCTAGTGACAGACTTGACTCTGCTTTTAGTCTTTCAACTATATTACTTTCTTTGGCAGCTGTGTTGTGCTCCAAACTTGCTTTGCTTGATAAAGTTTTGCTCAGTGATCTCTGCCAGATGGGAACAAAGTTTTCCTTCCAGTTTTTAGGATGGCATTTGCTATTGTCTGTGGAATTCCAGTCTGGACATGGCTGGAGGTGCAGCAGAATACAGGATCCCATTTTGGTTTTGCATGTATATTTGTATTAGATAGCAAACAACGCCACTTTGACAGCCTTTGTTGGGGCTGTATGGCTGTTATTCTGTCTTTATCAGCTGCTATTGTTGATGCTTTATCTCAGGTTTCGTTATACCCCATCTACACTGACTTACACTTACACTTTCTTAGAAATTCTCTTTTTGGGATGGTGTCTCAACATTTGCGTCAAGTTCTCTCTAGCAGGGTGAGTTAATTAAACAAGGAAGCCCAAGTTTGGTTTCAAAAAAAAAGGAGAGTTCTGTTATTTGTAAACTGATGATTCAGATTGCCTGAGCTTAAAATTCAAGTATCATATGCCTTAGTCTCAGTGAAGGACACTTACTTAATCATTTTGAATGAAATACAATACAAATGAAGTAAATGCAATAGCAGGGATTAAAATAGAGCTTACACATATGTGTAGTAAAAGTATTCTTGAGGCCGTTAATTCTATACTGTCCTTGGCTCTGATTTCTACAGTGGCTCACTGCCATCTTGGAATGGCACAAGGTAATAGCAAGAGCTTTCTTGTGTTCTGAGTACTGAAGTTGGAAAAAAAGATTAAATTGCAGAGAGTAAGAAGCAGAACACTACAGTTTTGTATTCATGTAGTCTTACTTTCTGTACTGCACTTTACTGAGCTATGCAAAACCACACTCACCAAGTTGCATGATGTCAAGGTTACAAACCTAGCATCAGGAAATGCAAAAGGTGGGGTTGTGCATAACGGTGCAGTTATTTCACTTGCACATGTGAGGTATTTAAGGTGATTATGCTAATAAACATCTCTTTAGAATAGACTGTATACACCTTAATCTAACAGTGAAATGGAAAGATTTTCATTAGGAATGACACACGTTCAATATCAAAAAATCTTCTGTAGTTCCAAAATAACAACATTACAGCATGAGAAAATCTCTTCATACAAAATGGTGCACTGAAGATTTTGTTAATTTTTATGAATTTACACTCTAGTTTTCTGAGTTAGGCAGAATTTCTTTGCTAATTCAACTTATTCCAGCCACGTCATGTGCCTTTGTTGCATTTTTTCAGCTTCACTGACATCATTGAACATCTCCTTGTGTTTTTAATTGTGAGGTTATGGAAGAACAGTCAGCAGTTCGAAGTTTACTCCAAAACCCTGGAAAGTCAGCAGAAAGGCATTTGTTGATTCTAGTGGATTGGGATTAAGTCCAGAATAAATACCTAATGATACCAAAACACTTGCTTATTCTTAAACATTTGAAAATGAGTTCATGTGCAAAACCTGTATTTCTGCTAGCCTGTGCTCTTGAAGAAGAGGGTCTTCTGCTACCAGATGTCCAGCTCTTAAGATGTCCTTAGGTTATGCTCCTAATATTGCACGTTCAGGAAGGCAAGTGAATGGTAAACAAAATGTGGGATTACTCTTGCCAGGAACTTTCACTCAACCTAGCAGCTACTCCCCACACTTTGGGGTCATTAGATCTGGAAGGCAGATCTGAAGTTCCGCTTTCTCTTGTTTTCCTTCCCGTGCGTGACCTTCACTGCTGCTCAGTCAGAACATTTTCACATGCACCTTCCATATGTAAAATATGTTAGTTACCACTTTTACTCTCAGTTGTCCTAGGAGAGGAAGACTGAAGAGTTTACCCTTTTACTAAACTGATGATGAAAGATACTTTTTAACAGCAGTTTAAATTGTAAACTTTATCTTGTCTAGCTTCAGGGTACAACAAAGACCTGTATGAAACCCAGGTGCCCAAACTCTACATCAACTTCCAAATTTGTGATCTGGTTTTTAATAGGAAACTCCTATTTAATTTAATATATTTTAAATTATAT
>NW_010193887.1:0-11824 GCF_000695765.1 Mesitornis unicolor | reverse complement strand
GGCAGAGTAGACAGAAACAAAGAAGGCATTACAATTACAATTACAATTACATTACAATTACAATTAGTCTGTAATTAATTTTGAGTAAAACTTCTTGTGGCTGAGGTCTGCAAAACCTGTTGTAAGGGATGCTTTTGGTGGATGAGTCTTTGAAGAGGATAGGAAATGTGCAGTGAGAGGACTTCCAAAAGTTTTCAAAGCAGCTTGAGATCTGATTTGAATTTTTTAAAGTAAAGCTGAATTTGTACTAAAGATGATCAGCAAGTAGCAGCATAGACTTGCAGGAGAAACAACAGGAATGATGCAAGCTGTCGTACACCTTTTAAATGTCCTTTAGGGAGAACACGTTGCTGTACTTTCTCTGGTTAAATGACACTTCCACCAATAAGGGATGTGATGTGGTGTGGCTTATGTGCAGAGATGCACTTAGAAGGTGAAAAGCATTGTAGGAAGTAGGAAGTGTGGTTTAATGCAGCTACTGATCTATAAGGTAATCTGTAATTTGAAAGTTAAATGTTTTAAAATATTAAATGGTTTATATCTAAGCACAGTTCTTAATTAAAGGTTAAACTGCAGATGTTCTGTGTGGCAAAAATATGTATCTTAGATTGAAGAATAATTTCTAAGACTTTAGAATTTGTTATATCAACATTATTTTTTCTCGAAAATATTTATTTAGGAAGGAAAGGAAAAGCATGTTCCAAGCTTTTCCTGTAGTGTCCCTCACTATTTTACCCAAATCCAGTCCTAATCATGATTTACCGTTTGGTGTATGAGTATTTTGATTCTAACTGGCTTTTGAATGTGTTATGTGCTCTGCTGTAGGAGTTGTCTTGTGAACATTAAACAAGTTCTTGATTTCATTATCATCAGTGTTTTCTAAGTTATGTGGAAATATTTGACTGTAAAGTTCATACATGAAGTCTTAAAAGGATTCGTTAAGTTCCTGCTGGCATTCACCATCCTTTTGGCTGCAAAGAATATCTGGCAGATTTTGTGAGGTGTATTGGCAAATCAGTTCTCTGTAGTATCCTGTTGTACATCGTCACAAAGGGGACAGGGGGAATCCCAACCTTGACCTGAAAAAATTGTGTGAAAATAACTTTCTAATACTTCTATAAGGTGGTTATTAACTGTGTTTTTCTCAGGTTTGCAGAGGATCAGCTTTAACGGAAAACATAAAGCTTTTCTGTTTGTTTTTAACTCAGATATGTTTTGATGTGTGTATTTGAAAATGGATTGCCTTTTCCAGTTTCTTTGAAAACAACAGCAGTGGGATTTGTGGTACTGAATTTTGAATGTATAGTAATACATTCAAAGGAAATTATATTTAATGTATAACTTGCCGAATTTCTATATTCATATAGGCAAAAATTAATCCTATGCTTTATTTATGTGAATAAATATTTTGGCTAATGACAGTAGAATTTGTAAGTTAATACTGCACACTTTTTTAAAAAACGTAAGTCTATATGCCTGCTTAGAATCAATATTGCCCAAAAAGCCAGTCAGAATGAAGGTGTGTTTACACTCTCCAATTATGTAAGTCACTAGAAATAACTGGAGATTAAACTCTACTTAAAAGGTAGCTTATTCAATGGAGAAATGTTTATGGGTTTTAACTTAATAGCTTTTTTTCCTCATTTTTCTTCCAGGTATTGCTTTGTTTTTGCTTTGGGATACCTCACTGTGTGCCAAATTACTAGAGTCTATATCTTTGATTATGGACAGTATTCTGCTGATTTTTCTGGGTAAGGAGAAAAATAACCTTTCCATCCTGTCTTCCTGAGTGATACTGTATCTGTTACTGTTTCTTACCAAGTTAAGTGTGTCAGTGTTTCAAACTTCGAGGGAAATCTGGGCACCTGTGTGTGTTGGTACACACACAAATATCTATGTACTTATGCTTTAATAGTGCAAACTGAGAATTTTGAGAACAGTTGTGTCTCTTAGAACCACAGATGCATTATCTGCTGCCTCCAGTTCCTGTCTGAAGCGCATAAAGGATTTGGTGGCTGTGGGATTTTTTTGTGGTTTTGCTTTTTTTCCTACAATTTCTTTTACCACTCATGACAACGTGATAAAACTCAAATTGTATCTGATGTCCTTGCATGCCTGCCACAGTCCAGTAGCACTTTGTGAGGAAAATCTGAATGTTTTATGGAATTTACCTTTTAGCCTCTTTTTCTTTTGGTTTTGTTACATGATCCAGAAGAGGAACACTAAGGAGAGGCACGTATATGGTGGTGTAGTCACAGAGCCCTTGGAAATAGAAAGTTTTGTTCATATGTGTTCTTGTTGTATAGAATGAACTTAAACCTGTAGTTGGCTGGAGCTGAATTAAATAGACAAAGTAAAAATACACTATATTGGTGATTCCTGTTTGTGCTGCAGACAGAGAAGTGAAGCACAACACTTCCTATAAATAAGTTTTCTACTAGTGATGCTCTTGGTGATTTAAAGGAGAGTATGTGTTTTGGGGGGGGGGGGAAGAGATGGGGAGTGTTTGCTAGTCTGCTTAAAAACATGCATTACCTGCTTTTCAGGAATACTGTGAATGGCAGTGGTCTTCGTCATTTCATATTCCTTGTGTTGTGTAGTAGAATTGTGCTTGTTAGGCTTGATGCTTCTCAGTCTTCACTGGTAACAGGAACAGAGTCCAGAAACTTAACTTGTAGGTTGAAGCCAAAAACTTTTATGCTTAAGTTCATCTTTTCTGTCATTGCTAGCTGGGTCTTACCTTCTGAAACATCTTTCTACATTTATGCCTATATCCAAGTGTCTGCTTCAAGCCACATATCTAATTTCCAATTGTAGTCGGTGGAGATTTGAAGGATGTAGGCAGTAGAGCCTGGAAGGTGTTTCAGCTGACCCACCGCTAAGTATCTACCTTAGCATGGGACCAGGTCACTTGCTAGATGCACCTGACTGTATTGACTGGATCTCCATTGGCTATAATGAAAGTTTGTGACAGAAACCCTCATAAAGACATTTTAAAACTAAGTTTGCTGATGTTGAATGATGTTGCTGATGATGAATTAAATTTCACCATTACGAGTGGAGCTGTAACCCAAATGCTGTCCCTTCCAGTTCACTGTAGGGCCAAAGTGTACAACCCTGGCAGTGATCAAAGCTCTGAGCTGACTCTGGAAACAGTATAATTGTACGTGTTTGTTGCTGCTCACAAACTATTAATAGAGCTTGAGCACACCATTGCTCCAATGTGACTGTACTGCTGTCAGATAGCACCTGTCTTTGTGGCTCTGTTGGTTTGGTGTTAGCTCAGAGATTTCTGCTAGGTCTAAACACATCCAGAGATTTAAGATCTGTGCTCCGGGTCTCCACCGGAGAAGCCTAGATTTCAACTCTGATTGAAACCATCCTTTTGTGCACTGGTGTGGGAGCTTGACAGCAAGCTCCCAAATGTGATACCACATTAAACCTCTGACATACATTAAATCTATTCCCTTGAGGCCTGAGACAGACATTACTTCGAAAGCAGGAGAAGGAAAATGAACCAAAGGGAGCTATTTTCTTTCAGCCTTCTCTAGCTTCAGTAGAAGAGAGTAAGCTCAAGAAAGTAACAAAAGTTGCCCAGCCAGCTGTTGAGCCCCAGCACCAGCAAGTGCTTCCAGAGATGTTGGCATGGATTCAGATAGTGGTTAGCTCCAAAAGAGCTTTGAAAGTCTATTTACCTAAATATTTCTCTTCGCACTCCATGCCCACCTCAAGTGTCCAAGCCCAGAGAACCTGCAGAAAAGTTTGAAGGTATCAATGTACTTACAGTGGAGAAAGCTGAGGAGGTGCAATTCTTTGTGTAGAGCTGTGTGGTCCTGGCTTCAGTGCTAACAGATCCCAGCTGCCAGTGAGCTGTCTCCCACCTCCTTTGCCTTTCTGCCAGCACCTAAAAGGCATCGTTAAAATCCTCGTTCACAGCCTCACAGTTCCAGAAAGGACTCTTTAAGTCTCTAAATTGCTACTTTTCAGCCAAATCTCTGAAGATACTGGAATAGCCACTTGAGAAGTATTAAAAATACCGGGGTCTGCTATGATAAGTGACAGATGTATCTGCTGGAGTTAATGTGGGGTCTGACCGAGCTCCTCCTGGGCTCCATCCTTCGCCAGGCAGGATCCATGCTGTCACATTGCCACTACAGAAGGAAACCCCATTATGTTCAGAATCAATCAGGGATTTCTGCCAGCATGAGGCACGTCTACAGGTTAAATGCTAGGAATATGAGGGATTTCCCAGACTGCTTGTTTAGTTTTCTTCCTTGCTGACCTTTGCTTGTCACTCTCATCTCAATATCAGGATTTTGGGGCACTGGTAATAAGATAGAAAAAACCCTTTTTTCCCTGATTGCATTTTGAGGACTGGAAATATTATGTGCTTTGAAATAACCATAACCTAAAAAAAAATAATTTGACAGACTGAGCCATCTGGCAAAATACTGGCATGGCCCTGTCAATGAAGGAGGACTTGATGGCTTCTGGATTTGTTTTTCTGTGAAAACTTAAATATGTTATAAACAGGCCAAGTACAGTCAAAAAACAAAACTATGTCCCCATCCTGCAGTATGGTTATTTTGTTGTGGGGTTGTTTTTTTTGTTTGTTGGGTGGTTTGTTTTGGTTTGGGTATTTTTGTTTGTTTGGGCTATTTTCTTTGTTTTGTTTTGTCTCCAGCTCAGATACTATAGGGTAAATAGAGTCTCTGACATTTTTAATATCTGATTTCAAAGTTAAATTTCTAAGTTCTGGTAGTCTACTTTATGTTCTTCCCTGTCCCCTCCCTTTCCCCTGTTAGGGAGTTAGCAATGCTGGGACTTAGATAAGTCAAAAACTCTTAGATACTACAAAAATGGTATAATTTCTCAGTATAAAGCTGACTTGCTTAGCCAGGGAAGGGTATCTCTTGGGCAGTTTAAGATCTGCTCAAGTGTACCAAATTCAGAACAAACTGAACTCTGTTGGAGTCAGCATAATTACGCGGGGTTTTTGTTTTGGCAGATATGTTTACTTGAAGCAAAGAGTAATTCTAGATGGAAAAATTAAGCATAGGGCCAGGTGTTAGTAGAAACAGTGGAAGTGGTCTGCATATCTAAATAAATCGTAGTACTGTTCAACTTTGGTATATTTTTATTGCCCTTTGCTTACTGCTGCTGTAATTTACAGTGCATATAATTGCTCTTACTGCTCTTTTTTCTTTACTCTTCCCACTGTAAAAAAAAAAACCACCCAAGCAAACAAAACAAAACAAAAAAAAACAAACAAAAAAACCAAAAAACCCAAACAACTGTGTTAGTAGAAAACAAATGTGAAACACTTTGTGGAACCTAATGCAGCAATGAAAGGCATGGGTTATCAAATACTATATCTAAGGATTAAATTCTTTTCATTGCATTGAAAACTCTGTGATGGTTTGAGCTCCAAAAGCTGAGCACTTTGTCCTTGCATTGAAAATCTTCCAGTTGAGAGTAATTAACCTGGGCCATTAGTATAAACTTCCCCTGATATTTACGTGTGAAAGAAAATCCTGAACTTTTTTCTAAACGATTCTTTCTTCCTTTTTTGTAACAGTCCAATGATGATAATTACACAGAAGATCACTAGTTTGGCATTTGAGATTCATGATGGTAAGACTTCTTCAAACTGTGTTTAATTTTCCATAAAAAATACATTTAAGGAAAGTTAGTCAATGCATTACTTTAGTGCAGTTTGTGTTTTAGGACAAACTTTATTTTTGTGTCTCAATGGATTATTTTGATGCTTACTAATGGAAGTACAGACACTGCAAAAGCTCTGAAAGGGCTTACGCTGTGCAGAAGCTGTGCAGTCATCTTACTTAAAAGATGACCAATGACATTCTGGGGGCCAGTGACCAAAGATCACTGACATTTTGGGGCTGGGGTATTGATCCTGAGAGTCAGCTAAATTTCCAAATTCAGAGATCACTGTTGCTGACAGATTGGTGGAACAAGTACATGTGACTCCAGTTGTTGAGGACCTCCTGTTTTAAAATGCTAACTGTTAATCTCCCCTTAATTTGTGCCACCTATACTGATATTTATAAAACTTCTGTATACATTTCATTCCATTTATTATCATAATTGCACTAACTGCTAATCTATCAGTGTGAACAGGGTGATTATCTAATTATGTTTCTGTCTTTTCTCCTGTCAGATTTATCCAACAGTTACGTGGGCCCTAGTTGTGGCAAAAATGAATCCTAATGTTGGCTTTTGTGGGTAGGATATCTAGGTTTTTAAGTATCTTTAAATTCAAAGGAGTAATTTTAAAGTTTGAAAATACCATCCAATAAACCTAGCCAAATAGCTTGAATCACTTGGAGCTACAGCTGTCAGCTGAAGATTTGGGAATGTAGCCCCAAGCATCTTGATCAAGCCACCTGTTTTTATGAAATTTCTTTAAGAACATTATGTATGGAGTTATTCAGTTTTTGTCTCATCTGCTTCCTAGCTTTAGTGCTGTTGGTGTTTAATTTTTTTCTGCTCTTGCTAAGACATGCTCTCTAGAGAAGTCTGTAGGCAACAACATTCATGAATATGAAAAGTCAGGAGAACACCTTTTTGTTAGAATTCTTGTATGAGTTAAAATAAATAAAGCTGAGCATGTCTGGTTGGTCAAAGAAGTTGGTGTCTACTTCCAGAGAAAATATGTTCAGAAGTATTAGTTTTGCAAGCTATAATCAATTAGAGTAGAGAATACACAAGTTAGAGGAAACAGCTTTATTATAAGGAAGTAATAATTCTGGTATCAAAGATAAATGCTTCTTGTTACTATGATTTTTTGTTATTCTCGATTTGCTGACACCATGCACAAATAGTGGAGTTGTGGTATGGGACAGGCATGTCGGTGTTTCTGGTAGTCTTCAAACAAATGTTTCATTTAGTCAGCTCCATTTTTAGCTTTCATTGCAAATCAAACTAGGTTTTTTTTTCCTACTTAAATTAATGGAGATAATTTGTATTTTCCTCGTAAGTCTGAGTATCAATCTTGAAATTTTGTTCCTTGTTGACCTCTAAGAGTATTTGTCAGTCTGTGGGGAGTTGTTGATAATATATTGGAAAACTTTCTCTCTGGTTGCATTTGCAGTTTAGCAGAGTTGGATGATCACCATTGCACAGTTTGGACATGACTTTCAAACTTTGAGATACCCAATTCAGTCTGGAGTCAGAAGATGCTAAGAAAAGATGTACAGGGGAAACTGAGATTGTATAAAAGCAATTATTTTTAACCATAAACAACTTGAAAGGGGTCCATCATGAGCAATTAATCAAAACAAGTCTCCTGTCAATGGGCTTTGGATCACTGTACAAAGATCTGTGCTTCCACTGGAAAGTACTTTAAGAGATACTCTGATGGGAGAGCAGGTTATGTTGAAAGTCATTATACTGAGCAATTAATGGCACTCTGAGCCTCCAGTCACATCAGCTTGGCCATATTAATTGCTAATTACTTTATTCCCCCCCCCTTGTTTTATACCACTGTGTCCAAGGAGAGGTAATGAAAATAAACGGGTGAAAGGAAGGTGTTGGTGTGTTGGCAGATGTTGGTAAGCTTCAAGACTCCAGCTGTAGTTAGGTCGGTTTTGTGGCAAAGTCTCCTAAACTCGTTGGTTTCCTGGCAGCCTGTCCCCTGTGCTCAGCTGGTTTAGTGTTACGCTTGAAGGTCTTGGAGAGAACTGGATGTCATCATGAAGGCTGCTTACTCGTGCTGCAGACTGAAAAGTGTGGCTAAATGGGTGTGCTTGGTTCCAAGTTGAAGACTAGAACAGAATCCCATAAATAAGTAACTACCTCTATAGCTGTTACAGCCCTGTGCCTTTACTGTGGGCTTTTCTTGTGCATGAAAGTTCTATGCAAGTTGCATAGATTAATTTAAGCTTCCTTAACTATATAATACTGACTTTCCAGAAGGTTACGTGGATCACAGATATACAACTGAGTAAGTTTAGAGAGTGCCTCTGATGTGTTCTGACTTACGTTTTTAAGTTAAGCCCTTGATAGTTCTTGCCTTCTTACAGTTTATTGTTACTTAAATGATCGCTACCAAAAATGAGCAGTCAGTCTGTTAAGATTTGCTTTGTATTTCTTGCTGATTATCTTTGGCAGCACACATGTATACTCTAAAGGCAGAAATGTTTTTACATGATTTGGAGACTGCTTGTGTCTGTATTCATTCTTTACAGCAAGAATTAGATTTATTTATGCAACACTTCAGCCTAATTACATGGTTAAGGGAGAAAAGGAATTTTTTGTACTTCAGATCCTATATTCTAAGGTACCTTTTTCATCAAATTTAGAACTAGTAGATTTTGGAGAAGGTGGATTGGAGTTGTTGTAGAAGCAGGGGGCTTCTCTACAGATTCAGTTTAGAAGGGCTATAAAATAGAGGATTGTACTTGCACAAGAAATTTCTAGGAGATGGTGGCAAGTAGAGAAGCTTTTGCAATTACAGCTATAAGGTACTAGAAGTTAAGCAGTGGAGAGGAAGAGATGCTATCACTGCTTACCTCTGTACCTTGCAGTGAGTTCATACGGTGTCCTCCCTCTTTTGTCTATAACCCGCTCATCCCACAGAGCCTCACGCATTTCATTGTGGTTCTGTTTGAGCTCAGGGATCTTTACAGGAAGGACCTACATCCAAATCTAATCTTACTTATCTGTACACGCCTTGGCAGCTTGTTTTTAATTCTAGTGCTTAATGAATCTTAAACAAAGAGTCTCTTCAAATGTTTATATTCATAACCCACTGAAGTTCTGGAGCTCACAATGTATTTATTTTTAAATCTCCAAGAGATTCAGCCAGCAAAACGAGGGAATTTTAGACTTAATATTTGATATTTAAAAGGAAAAAAAAAGTTTGCACAGCTTCTTCCAACCTTCTTCCTATTTCTTTTCTCTAATTTAAGCTAAATAATACACAAAACTTTAAAAGAAAAAAGTAATTTTTTAAAATGTAATACCCATCTACTAAACATGAAATCTAATTTTTTGAAATTATTTCTTCATATTAGGATGTTGCACTTGTGCATAGAAATGTGTGGCTAGATACGGGTAAGAAACCAGAACCATAACTCTCTTCTGTTCAGTCAGCTGCTTCTTGGTTCCCAGGGGCTTCTCTCACATTCTTTCTGATCACAAAAAAAATAAGCTCTTTGTTCCTGTGTGTACCCTTCTCCCATCTCTTATGCCTTGGGTTTCAGCTCTGTACTTGCTAATTTTTAAATGTGCTTTTCCTGGAATGCTCTTTGCTTTTTTTTTCCTAATTATTATTTCCTCCTATATATCTGGTGCTCTCCATTTTTAAAAGCAGTAGATGTTGATGCTGAGCTGGTAAAGCACTGCATTTACCTTTGAGAACTAAAAGGAGATAGAGTACAATGAAAATGCAGCTCAAAGGATGATTTTTTAAATTATTTTTTTTTACCTGTGCCTTTTTGTTTGAATGCTGTATTGGCAAAATACAGTTAAAAGCCAGTCTTAGATCTCATTGTTGTGGTTTAGGGCTGGGCTGGCTCTAATAGCAGGCTATTAGGACAGCGGCTAGATTATTTTATGCTGTTTCTCCTCATATTGCTATTGTATCATCACAAAATTGTAAGGTTTCCAGATAGGCTATTACAGCCTATTTTCCCCTGCAAAATAATGAAAGTACAGTCTGTCCAGTATGGCCCATGAGAGCACAGGGATTTCTGTGGACAGATTAAACACATGGAAAATTGGAAGGAGATGAGGAGAAAGAATCAAAGGTGATATTGGAGAAACTGATACCCAAACACTGTATTAGTTGCCGTGGTTTAATTATCTATTGCTACCTGCCTCATCAGGTTGTGGTATTACACCATACACTTAGGGTTGTTTTTAGGAAATGCTGCTGTATTTTTATTTTTAATTACAAAGTAAATTTCTTGTTGGTTTGCAGCTAGTGCAGTCCAATCCAAACTGCAGCACCTACCGTTATGTTAGTAGTAATGGTTTTTTTAGCTGTTCTTGACCAATGTATTAATGTAAGAAGTACTGAGGAATGTTTCTTGATTTAGTTGATATAAACATTGCTTATTTTCAGTTAAGTAGATTCTTTGCCTTTTACTTTCTCCAAGGCAAATACTTCCCATATTCAGCAGAAAGATATTACATCTTTCTAAAGGCTTGCAGACAGCTTTGGTATTGGTCTGTTCTAGGTTGAAGAGTGGAAATGTGGATATACTGAAGCGTTGAACAGCTTATGTATTTCTGTACATTAGATGTAATATTTCAAATTTAGTTAAAATAAATACCTGTAAAAGCAGAAAAGGATTACCAGGCTGAATTGCTGATTGTCACAATGTGACCCCATGGTAAAAGGGAGCACACTGTGTTTTGGCCAACATACTTCTATGATTAAGTGGGTTTTTTTGTTGTGGTGAGGGGCAGTCAGTTAATTTTTTTTAAATTAAAGTAAATTTCTCAAACTGTCAATGCATTTTTCTGATTTCAAATAGTTCTATTATTAGTATGTCTTGTAAAAAGTGTACTTGGATGGTTGCTTTTGTGAAAGTACAAGCAAGACAAATTGAACAACTCTGGAGACGGAGAATGTTTGCTAATGTATGTAGAACTACGTACACTTAAGGATTTTTGATAGGTCGTCATGACCCAGTTCCACTTTATAAATGCTGATATTACAGCAAAAAAGTTGCAGCTGTCTAACCAAGAATGTTGTTTTCTAATTTTGTCTATTAATTATGTCAGGGAAACTGCCATGGTGTGGTGATGTGTGGATTTATTTTATTATTTTTTTTAAGTAACTTGATGCTTTCTTCTTATGTCTAGGAGTTTCTTGTAATGCTCTCTCCAATTGTCTCTTGATCTATAGTTACGGGGGTTTTTTTTAGGTGCTCCCTCTTGTGTTAGTGACAAGCATGGTCATTATTGTTTCAGTATCAGTTACAAAGCCACTTTATTTACAGCGTGTGTCATTAGTGTTTAAAGGAATTATATTGTATTTCTCCCTTCCTAAGTCATCAAGTGGGCCTATGTTTGCTTGCACAGCTCTCTGGATATAAAGACTTCTGATTTTCCATGCTTTTCATAGTTTTTTTGCAATTTTACTCAGCTGCATCTGTGTCTGTTTGCTTTTGTTGCTGCCAGTGTGCTGGTGACAACTAAAACTGTTAATGTCTGTCTTCTTCAGGTCTTAAAATACTCTAATAACAGGATGCATTTACACTCAGTCGATGATCTGTTTCAGAACCTTAAATTAAAATCTGCTGTAATTACAGCAGAGCCTGCGATATGATCTCCATGTTGAAGTATTATTAATGTAATATAATCTTACTTCTAAGTATTATTAATGAGTTTCTGATTAGCCAGATGTCATGCAAATACAAAGGTGGATATATTTAAGCGGATTAACCAAAAAGTTGGGGTAGTACTATGATAAGATTGTAAACATTATGCTATTGCAGTGAGAGCATGGTAGTAGTTATAATATGCTTTAATGAAGCCTATATGGCAGGATATTGATGTGTACCTAGAGTTGTTGATTCTGTTACCATTAGGAAGTGGTCTGAGGAGGAATGAAAAGATGTAACTTCCTCGTGATCTAGACCACTGGGGATAAATTTTGTTACTGATGATTTACAAAATTCTGTTACCAAGGAAGGAAAATTGGAGTATTTCCTACTTCACAGATGAGAAAACTCAGTTGCTGAGTGACCAAATGATTTCACCTCTCTAACAGATGTTCAATAAAACCCATTTTCCCTAATCACAGAATCACAGAACGTTATAGGGATTGGAAGGGACCTCAAAAGATCAT
>NW_010193886.1:0-9074 GCF_000695765.1 Mesitornis unicolor | reverse complement strand
GGTGCGGGAGTCACTGGTCGCGACCGGTGCCTGCTTCCAGGGCAGTTAAAGCTCTGTGGGCTTCTTGACGAAACTTGAGAACATTTCCACCAGACCAGGTGTGGTTGAGTCTGCCACACGCTAAGTGCTTTGCCTTCTCTAGAATTGGTACAGCAGCCTTCAGAGCTTGGAGCTACATGGCCAAGGGAAGGTGCATCTTCCTCTTAATTAGAGTCTCTCTAAAAGTGCTCGGTCGGCAGGGACTCTGCAAGCATCGCTGCAAGGAAAATTGCTGTGTGAACTGGTATCTGCACACAGGATCGCTTTCCAGTCCCTCACACTGCGCAGAGGGGTTGTACCTGTGAGAGCAAAAGCCCAGGTGGGTTACTTGGAGGAAGTTTAGAGAGACTGCGTGATGTCCAGAATACGTGTAGAAATTGCCTTTCCAATCTCCTAGTTACTGAAGGTCTTCAATGACTGTAAAATCCAGAGCAGTTTAAACATTCTCAGACATCCCAGTTAAACATGTATGGACTTTTTTTCCAAAGCAGAAAGATTCACTCTGAGAATAAACTATAGAAATAACTTTAAACGTAGATTTGGGATCTACTCGAGAATACTGATGGTTACAACTCCAGCATCCACATCAAAGCCAAATGCATTGTATGGAAAGGTATGTCCTACATTTCATTCCCTCAGAATGGCTGAAGAATCAATTTCTTGTGATTCTCCAATCATTTCATAGGCATATTTTTAATATTAGACCTTATCCTACTGATGCTGCTACACTACATGGACTTTCCTCCAATCCTTCTAGCATCAGCTCCCATTAGAGCAAGCATACAGGATTCTCTGGTAAAACGTTTTCCATTCTGTCCTATATAACTATGCCAGGACATTAAAATAACAGTTCATGGGCTGCAGTTCTCTAAAAAAAAAAAAAACCAACACAAAAAAAACCACAAAAAAACCAAACAAAAAACCACCACCTACTGGTATTTCCACAAGGATTCAGGAAAAGCAATCTGAAAGCTAGTTACTTCTTTTCATAGTAAGTATGAGGTTCTAAGTCAGAGTTTCCAAACTGATCCTTTAACTGCTGCAAAGTGATAAAATCCACTGCCTAAACGATCTTGTGCATTACAGCAGGGGACACCTGCTGAAATCCTGGACATGCACTCTGCCCTGCGGAGAACGGTATTTACCAGCAGCCATCCCTGTTCAGGGTATCATAATAAACAAAGATTGGAAACTGCTTTTTTAGTTCCTGTTTCAAGTTTCTGCTCTGTACAGCACCTTGAGTTATCCCTACATAACCTGTATTTAAAAACACTGGCCAGCACCCTCTGGTGGTAAAAAATGCATAGACAAGATTCAGGTTGCACCGCGCGGAGTTATTTGAATAGGCTGTCAAAATACATAGCAGAATAATGTCACTTTAGACAATGCTACTAGCCATATAATTTCCAAAATTGTAATGAAACATTTCTGTCTATAGTTCAACTGACATTAGATTGGATTTTTTGTCTAATTCCATGCACAATACAAAACACTGTCAAAATTTCTACTGTTGCTTTTCAATTCTACTACCCTCTCATATTTATCTTATCCCCACATAAAGCTTTGCATGAGAACGGCCACATCTTTCCATCTGCTAACTCTGTTACATAAATGGTAATTTCCAGCAAAGGAGACACATAGCAGTGCCAAGAAACATTCTGTAAATCTTTGTACTGCAAGAACATCCATACACAACAGCTAGAGTAGAATTAGAAAGGTGGATACCCATGAAACGGAAGATGAAATCACAGGCACAGTTTAAGGAAGCAAGTTATACTAAGTATGGAAGTAGGGAAAATGAATCAAATGGAAGCACTGATAAGCAGTTCAGGCTTAGTTATCTTGGATCGAGAAGTTCTGTTTGTTATTTAAAATTATGAACTGTTAAGTAGTTTCAATAACCAAACTTTTTTGTGTGTGCATTTGTCTGTCAGCATTGCTTGAAACTGATTTAGAAAAAAGCTTTTTCAGGCTTTACCAAATAAGTGCTTTGGAAATAAATTAGTTTATGGAATACAGTTCTTTTATTGGATGTCTCTGCTGAAATAGCCTGAAGTATTTCCCAAGTTATTAGGGACAAACTCTAAGCAAGCAGGTAAGTTGAAATTTAACTACACATACTGTACTATGGCACTGTAATTATTGCTGTGGATTGCAACTTTAAACAAACATGAACTACCCAAGGTCAATGGTGTATCCCTAGGTAGAACCAGACAAAGTTAGAACCCTATGCGGCAAAAATGCAGCATCAGGTTAGCTAGAAAAAAAGGGAATTAAAGAAAAACCTGAATAATTCCTAAGTGTTAAGTGCAAAGAATAGTGGAATTATTCTGACAGTCTAGTGATATTTTTGGAACCTTGACAAAATCTGATAGGCACCCCCACAATTGCTCTTATTTCCACATCTTGTGGACAGAGCAGATGAAGAAGGGGTCCTCTGAAGCCACCAGCCAGTTTACACAGGCAACTGATCTGCCTCATCTCGCATCTGAACAATGGAACTGTCCATGTCCCAATCTTTGTACCAGAAGATTTTTCCTCTCTATAGAAGGGGAGAAACCAATTAAGAAAGGCTATTCCGATCCTGTGAAAGTCTTCTGATGTATTATGAATGGCTCTTTAAGTGACAGACACCATGTTTTCCACGGTGTGAAAATTTGATTGTAATATCATCATTTCAGCCCTATTTGACTAGCTCGACAAGTTTTGGCTCATTAAAGGTATGACAGTTGTCTAATCTTGTTGCTTTGTTCATATCCCTTCATTGTTTTCCCAAGTTTTCTCTTCCAAAAGCAATTGTCTATCTTCACTTCTAAGGGCTTTTCCATTAATCCTCAATGTATCTATTTTCCTATGATCGCATTTCACTTGTATCCAGCCAGGGTCACTGTCCTTCAATGTTTTCAAAAAAGCACCTTTGTCCTTTCTCCGATACTGCCTCATGCTGATGAATTCTCCACCAACCTTGCAAAATTTCCTCAAAAAATCATGCCTGAAAACCCTCTCTTGTTTCAATGCCAGAAAAAGTCCACTGTGGGCGACTGAAACTTCCCCTCTGACCAAAACCCTTTTATCTTTCCCTCTCCTGTCTACATCTGCTGCCTTTTGTTTTACGCAGTACAAGACTGCTGAGGAAGCCACATAGGAACACGTCTTGAACGTGAGTCTGATGTATGGTACCATGCCAGTACCGATGGATGGTGTCCCAGAGCTCTGCGCTGCCTTCGTACGCCCCGTTATGCTCCATCGTACAAAGACGACCTTTCCCGATTTGACCCTTTTTTCTGATGTCAGAACTTAAGACGTTTGGCAGAAAGGGAGATCTCTTGTGCCCACTCAGCACTATTGGCTCCTACACACACAGTGCTCATGTAACTAGAAAATCAGCTCAGTCTGCGTGATGGACACAGAAGTATGAGCCTCTGCAAAAGTACAACTTTAATGCCCTTGTCCAAACTCCACTACACTCAGGGACAGGTGGCCAGGACCAGTAGTTCACCACTACCCAGAGTGGCATATTTATATTTTGCTACAGTTACAATTCTGTGCTTTTCAAAAGAATGTAATTTTAAAATGTACTGGAAAAATGCAGTTTAAAGGAATTAATGTTTTCTTTCATTAACAATTCAAATTACTTCTATAATTCACAGTACCACCCATGCTATAGGGCACACTGTCCAGGTGCTGTTGCACACATTATGCACGTGTGTTGCTCTGATGGTACAGACACACATCCCACTCTTACTGAAAACCACCATCTCCAGAAGCACCAGACATGTACCACTTCTACGAGAAAGAAGTTCCCGGTTACTTTCCCTTCCTCCCAAAATGTTCAGTGCCCTTAGGAACAGCACCTGTTGTAAAGGGTAAATTTATCTACAATTCTGTAACTTAGATTGCACTTGCACAGCATCGTGAACAAAATACAGCATGCACATAAAAAGCAGCCAGCAACGTCAATGAGGAAACTCAACAGAAATAATGGAGATGCTGGGGCTGGTGGCTGATGCTGCACACTTGCACCCCACAAGCAATTTCCACAAGGTGCCCAGCATGGTCACATCTGTGCCAGCATCCAGTGCACAGAGCATCTACAGCAAACACATCCCCTACGTCTGCAATGCAACTGTGGAGGATTAGTCAGCACACACCCTCCGCAGCTCACACGTCTGCACAGGAAACGGCTGCAGCCACTTGTTCCTGGTCGATGGATAAACACAACAAAGCAGACACAGCAAGTGTTTTCTGCAGGAACTGGTGGGCAGCTTGGCTCTAGAAGTTGACTGCACCAAGTTCCATGGACACAACCCTGCTGCACCTTATTTCTAACCTCTACGGCTGCCTGACAAGATGAAACAATTCCACTGGCTCAGATGAAACAAAACACCAGTGAGCGTGGAGGGGATACGAAAGTGTGCTCTGCTCTGCCTCCGTGCTCCAGGTAACAGCAGCGTAGCATTTGCTCCTCTCCTAGCAGCCACGTCTCATTTACCCCATTCTGCATTACTTGCAGTTTCAGACCTCATAAGCAAGGGGATTTGCACAGATGTTTTGCTGAAATAGTCATTCTGAAACCAACCAACCAAACCCCCAAACCCACCTCTCCAGAGCCAGTCAAGAAAACAACATCCTTCGGCTGCGTTGGCATCATATAAACACATCCACTGATGCCATGTGAGTTTTAAACTAATTCAATTCAGCTTATTGTAGGACAGGAGTCTTTGCTAGCACACATCTCGTACATAACGAGAATCTGGCAACAGTGTTGGCAAATTTTAACCAAATTTAATAGTATCAGCTGTGTCTTCATGAATATAAAGCAAAAATTCTTTCTGCAAAATTCCAACTGAGCCAGGAAGTACAAGCGTACCTCGGTTCACAGCTCGGGCAAGGATGCCTTGGCTCCTCCAAGAGCTGCGCATTACCAAGGCACGTGGGGAGCCGTCCCAGCCAGGGCTGCGCTGTCAGCACCCGCGCCAGCTCTGCTGCTACCAACGGCACAATGTGAGCTGCAAACGCTGCTCTGGAAACCAAACATCACCTCCCGCTTCCTGCCCAGGCCCTGGCCCGAGCCTGGACACATCACCACCCTCAGCCAAAGGCCCACCTGCTCACAGCTCCGGGAGACACCTCGAGCACAGTTTGTCTCTGCGGATTTTTGATTCCTAGTCAACACACGAGTGTTAACCTGCAACTTTTTATAATACTTCAGGAAAAGCATCTAAAATGCAAGTCCCTTAGTAATTAAATATCTAAATGCAGACACTGACACCATAGATTTGCTCTAGAAGCATTTTAATTTACAAACAGCAATTCCCATTGACTTTATACCATTAAAAAAAGCGATTTACAAGCAAGAAACAAATCCATCAGAACAAAATAAAGCAGCACTGAAATATTCATGTCACAAATCTAAAACCAAAGTGAATACAAGAGTAAAATATCATTTGAATAAATATTTTAAAATTCATGCTATAAAATAATCCTTAATGGCAAGTTATTAATTGTTACAGCATCAGCTTAGCTAGCTTCATTTACTTCACATGGTGATGAAGTGTGGAATTGTGAGGTTACTGGTTTATATTGCAAGATAATGACACCAGGTCAAGTCATTCAAATTGTTCAATTATTTATCATGAAAAACAACCATACACATAAAAGTTATTTAAAAATACAATATTTCAGTCAGAAACAAACACTGTTAAAATCGTGCAGGAGCTCTACCTCTAACCAGACAGGCTACCGGAGGCTCGCAGTGCGAGTCCAAAGGCCGAGTCCATAGCACGAGCGAGTGGAGACAGCAGTTCCTGTCTGCCAGAGCAGGAGCTTCCGCCACAAACGAGAAGCAAACCTTGGCTTTGCACCCCTGAAGAAACACAGGAACACACGTCCCAGGCTTACTTGTTTGTTTAGCTTCCTTTTAAAAATGTAAACTTGTGTAACTTAAGTGAATGCTGTCACAGGGATGTGCAAGTAGTATTAAATCTACATTATTAAATAAAACTATTCTGGCACTTGTTAAAATATATGTAAAATGCACACAGATTACAAAGTTTGAACATTTTGAATGACTTTACTAAGCTTCCAATTCAAACACTGAGTAGTGTGACATTTACAATTCATGAAATAAAGAGATTCATATAAAGAATTTACATAATTCCCCAAATACTTTCAAATATAAAATTTAATAAATAACCCTGACCAGTCAAAAAGCACCATTCAAGGGTAAAATTCCCTTGGAAAATAGATTAGGTGTTGCATATTTGAGTCCCTTTCAGTGGTTTCATGTGAAACCTGTTTAGAAAAATGACAATAAAAGAATCACAGTAAACTAATACAAAAATTCAAATTTTATATATATATATTTTTAAAGGTAAAGCTCAATCTTTTCCCAGCCCTTGATTTTATTCCCGTTCTTCTTCCCATAATTCAGCCCAAACATATTAAGAGGCCTCACTGTTTTTTCTAAAAGTAAACCAAAGGCCGCAGCATAAAAAATAAATTTATGCTTGGGAAGACCGCATGCAGAACTATCGATTTGGACCTACAGTGTATTCTGCTGAACAGTGAACCGACAGTATCCTTTATGCTACCAAAAGATTTCACACTAAAAAAGCAGAGCCAATCTTGAGGCCTTACTGACCAAACCGAACCTTCAATAGACTGTGAGTATCTACAAAGCGATTTTCTAAATGTATTTACAAGTTTAAAAGAAATAATATGGAAGATAACTGATTAAGAATGCTAAAATAACAGTTTTAAACCACAAACATTAGCAAAGGTATAAAATCCTTTATTTTCACAGTTTGTCATAATAGTTTAAACTTCTAGAGGAAAGGACACTGTCACTGTTTTCACATTTGTCTACAATTGAAAAGGTAGATTAAGAAGAGACTCAATTATGAACCAGCCTATGTAATTTCACGACTTATTTTGCTGTCAACTACTTCTTCACATATTGTATTGACTTCTGCATTTATTGTAAATGAAAAGTGTAACAGCTCTGTGCTAACTCAAAACTGTACAGACACAAGACACGGCACAGCACTCCCATGATCTGTTACAACACCACCGCGTGCTCTGTGTCAGTGGCCTGGTGAAATGAACTTCGGTCAGAAAACGCCGTGTTCCATGACAATGCTAATCCCGGCACGCCGCCGTGTGACAAGGCACAAGTTAACTGCCGTTGCCAGGTTTGAAGTTCGTCTTCGACCAGAGTCGCACACTTTGTCAGTGTAAATTAACGCCCGCTTTACGCTCACTACGAGTGCATCCTGCGACGCTCGGCTGAATTTACAGTACTGTGTTATGGCTTGGTAATTATTAACACTGCTAGCAGTGGAAAGGGAAATGGCATCTCAACACGAACAGGAGCAGGTCGAGCTCGCAAACTCCTAAATCGCGGTTCTGTAGAAAACGTGATCATTTCCTGCCCCGTAACAGTCCCGTCACAATGATTTGAACCTGAACCTGCACAATCAAAGTGATGTTGGTTTTTTGTTTGTTTGCTTTTTTGTCAGAGACAATTTTGGATAAGTCACTCTTTGGTAAACTCAAACCATCTTAATACGTTTACAAATACAAAGAAGTAGATTTAAATAATGTTAAGATTGTGACACAGAGAAATTAAAGAAATGCAAAATTAGTGCCCATATCCTGCTATCCTCAACTCAGACTGCCATAGAAAAAGTCACGCCAAAGGCACCACATTGCAGGTCCAGGATAAGGGTTAAAGTAACCGCACATTTCTTGGATTTTGTGTGTCTCAAACTTAACTTATCAAAACACAATTTTTTGCATTTAATTACTTAAAGCAAACATTTAGGAAAAAAAACAGTATCAGAAAGACCAACACGTTTTTCAGTGGGTACACACACAGACCTTCCCCAGACACAGACACAAAAGTTGTGTTGTTGCTTCAAGGAGAGAAACATCTCCCCACCCTCTGCCTCTTTATTTAGGCGATTTCAGGACAAAGAGGCAGTTTAACTGAAACCGCTCCAATGGAGCAGGTGGGGTTTATACCCTAAATCTGTATTTAGTGAAATGAACTCTTTTTGCAGACTGTCACAATTTTAAGAACTAGTGTATTTAATAAAGCTGCTGCACAAATATGCCCCAACTTCACAGGAGCCAAAAAAAGCTTCACAAGGTAGCAAACCTACCTTTTTGCTTTCCTGTAATTTAGGAATGAGCTTTCATTTTCTAAATTTCAGGAGTTAAACAGCATGTTCATAGACGTATTTTCACTATTTGCGAAACAAACGTAGGGCCCAATCATATAAAACCGGTATTTTAAAGAAGCCTGTGGTTAACGGCACTCTGTTCATCAGGCAGTGCTTCACAGCAGTGTTTACCAATTCACACTTTTTGAGGTCTCTTAAACTACTGGGGGTTTTTTTGTTGCAGTTTGAGGTGGGTTTTTGTTGTTGTTGTTGTTAGCTTTTGTTTGGGGATTTTTTGGGTTTATTTTCTTTTTTTTTCTTTTGCTTGTTACCATTAGGTTTCACATTTTATGTATTATACTGACCTAAATGATGAAGTTAGCACCATATTTTAAAAAAAACGTTTGGTGAAACGAAAGATTTAGAGTATTTTTAAAGTTGTTGGTAGTTCCTTTATGCAGAAAACAACCACTGAAAATAGAAGGGAAGCAATAGCAACTCTGTAATACTCACACATGAAATAACAGATATATTGCTCGCAATTCCCATAGAGTATTTCTTTTTTTATACAAAAAAAGTACAAATTCCAAGTGCTGATATATCACTTGGGTCTTTAAGTAGGAAGTCAATGTGCACCTGAAAACAGCTCTCTGTGAAGAGACCTATTAAAATACTGCTTGGAAATACTGTAGGCTACATCATCTCTCTCAGGTTTTAACCAACCCTGAAGAGTGATGAAGTTAAATTTAATTACCTGGTATGGTTCTACAGTACGAAATGAAGGTAGATTCTGAGGCCAGTAAAAACATATTTAAAACCACAATGCTACTTTTAGGTTTTCTAATATTTTTTTTGTGATTTTATATATAT
>NW_010193885.1:0-54197 GCF_000695765.1 Mesitornis unicolor | reverse complement strand
AATCCCTAACGTTCTGTGATTCTGTGACTACACTTCAAAGAATACCCATGTAATTTTTGGTGACTACTACCATAATTAGATTTGCAATTCCCACTTACGCTGAGTGGCCTACTCGTGTTGAGCAGTATCTTGCTCAAGTCTGAAGGAGTTAATGGTAGTTTAGGAAGTCTGAAATGCACTGTGGTTTAGTAACACTGTTTGTCCTGCTAGGAGCACTGAAACAATAATTTTGTTTATTTCCAGAAGCATTCAACAGATACCAGAGTGTTTTTCCATAGGATATTAGTCACAGGTCTAGTGGTTGGATATAACACATTGTGGGTTAACTACAGGAGGTAGCTGAGCCTCATGCAGCCACACACTCACTCCCCTTAGAATGAGCAGTGTGAATCCAAACAGAAAAGGGCTTGATGCTGCACAAGCACTGCTCAGCATTAGCCAAAACCAATGTTTAGGTCACAAATCCAAAATGCAGCACCATATGAGTTACTATGAAGAAAATTATCTGTCCTAACCAAAACCAGTACATACTTTCTGTTGTCACAAATTTTAAATATTGTTTTAAATAAATATATATGGTTAAACTGATCCTTCCTGAAAGAACATCTTCTTTTCCTTAGACATAACAGAGAAATCACTAGAAAATTTATTTCATAATATGGGCTAACCAATGGAACATGCTATTAAGGTTAGTTCTTCAAATAAGCTTCAGTAGGAGACTCTGACCATTTGAAGCTTGACTAGCTTCAAATTCCACATATACCATGACTGTTTGGGGAAAAATACAAGAGGAGAAAAAAAAAAATCTATAAAAGATAATATGCAAGAGTCCTTTGGTGCCATTCAAACCTTTCCCATATTTGAAAGCTGCTTTAAAGAAAAAAGTTTCTCATTTTCTGTCCTATGTAACAGCTCTTTCTTGTGATGACAAAGACTTTACTGCTAGCTGTCAACAAAGGCTTCTCCTTTTCCACAACTTCCAAAATCTGTTTCTTTATGAAATATTTGCCCTGCAGCCAGTGTAAACAGGGAGGCTGCTGCTGAGGACTTCACAGAGGACAAGTTGCCTGGGTTCAAAGAGAAATCTGAGAAGGAGGTGATGGAGCAGCCTAACAAGGAGCACTGTGATGCTCTGGTAACAAATACACCACTTGCAGGCAAACTTCTCCTTCCCCTCTCAATTTCACTGCCTATACAGTTCAAGCATGCTCAAGAAACAGAACAGTTTCAAATGGTGTTTAGCAGACTGTTTCAAACCACCACCTTTTCTTGAGCAGCTGGAAATAAATCAACATCTATTATAAGGCTGATTTCAATCTTAATTCTGATGCATTGCTTGTTATCAAGCTACAAAATACTCAAGCACTCCTGGTGTTTAAATTCACTCTGAAGCTCTTATACAAATAAGATTAAAATAGAAATGAGAATCAATAACTAATGATAAAAGCAATAAAAGTGAAAGTACTTACATTAAACTTAATAATGTCATATATCAAGTACCGAGGGACAACCTGTCCATTAACCTTGTCGATGATCATTTCCTTAAAAGAAAAGAGATGACAGTTAGATTTATTTCATGAACACAGAAGAATGTCGACACATTTATACTTAGTGCACGTACCTGTAAGCTTAATACAATCAAACACTGGCCACATCTTTATTATCAAAAAGATTTTACAATAGGTCAACATTATAAAACTACTATTACAGTCTTAAATGTCTCTCGTGAAGCATTCAGTAAGAAGCCGGGAAGCTGTACTAGGGCTCCACATTCTGATCTGCAACGTTTATACATTAGTTTCCCAACAGCTTTCAAAATCACCACCATTCTTGAGTGAATAATGAGTTTTCAGAAACCTCAGTAAGAGTTGCAGTTTTAAGTCAACCAAGCGCTTTTGGAAATCTTGCCTACAATAAGCAGTAGAGGAACAGCGAGGCAGTAAAAACAGGCATTAACATCCATTCTCTATGCTCAGGTTGGATCTTTTCACGTTAACAGTGTCCTGGGCAGCATTGTAAACTGCAATTTGCTTCAATGTCGCACTGTGACTAAGCAGTGGGGGTCCTTCAAATGGAAATATCACAGATATTATCTGCATCACATGAAATTAGGTAACATTCAACATATACTGGTAAACCATCTTGAAAGTATCTTAGCAAGGGGAAACACTTAGTGATCAACGCCCAAACACAAAAGCGTTTCCTGAACTTAACGGTACAAAAAAACTATACACATCCTACATGCTAGAGCTTACATCTGTAACTCAGACATAGTTTATTAGTTTGATAAACTTGGAAATATTGATTTCTCTAAATGCAATCCATCTTCTGCCTGCCCTCCCCCCTCAATTCTTAGCAAATAAGTAGGTTGTATCAGCTAAGGACTTTTGCAGCCAATATCAAGTTAAAATTCCATCTTCACACATAGGATATGAAAACATTTGGAAAATGTGAAGACATTTCACTATTATATGATGAAAACAAAATTGTGAGCTCAAGAATCAATCCAAAAGACAACCTTATATCAACTCTAATTAGGGTTTTTTCAGTTTGCTTCTTGCTACATCAGTGGCATTTTTATGTTTTCCAACATTTTAACTTCTTTTAGAAATTGTAATTTGCAAACCCAAGCAAGATTCTCAATGTAAGACTGATTTTCAGTCTATTCACATACCAAGCTTCTTGAATTGTACCTAGTATTCAACGACATTTGGCTTTGGAAAATAGGCAAGCAGTTATAAACCAGATTTGTTTTAAAGTAAACAAAATATATATATATTATAAAATATATCTATTCATGCATGAATATATATATATATATATTCACACTGCAATGCCTGCTTTGACAATAAATTGTATGAGTAACTGCAAGAAGAGATGGAGTAGGTGCACCTCAGGAGAGAACGAAGGCACGATGTTCCAACGTGGAAGTGTGTAAAGATATAATGAGGGAAGGGGGTGAACCCAGACCTCCCGGCAGGAATCAGGTGGGTGTTTTCCCATTCATAATGAGGAACAAAGTAAAATGGAAACAAAAAAATGCTCCCATATTTCTCTAAAGTTTCAACTGTGTTAGCAGGAGAGAGTAATTTTTAAAATACTTTTAACTGAACATGTATTTAAGGACTCCTTTCCTCAACATGCACACTCATAGCCTCAGCTTTGATGCAAAGCTAGCATTTGTATGCTAAACCCTGAAAACATTTCGGCGCCTGGTATTAGAAGATTTTATGGCTAATTTTCAAAATCTGAATCTCTGGATATTCAGTTTAAGAAGAATTATAGAATAGATTCAATAATGATTTTTAAGCCTTCTCTGGAATGTTCAGTTTTACCATGGAATAAACTTCTTCTCTACTTCAGACACGTATAAACCTTTTAGACTCTATTACTGCTCAAATTAGCTTCTTTCCTCACATCCTCACTTCCTCCTCCTCTACCTCTACTCCTTTATTCACATCCCAGCTAGCAGAACAAATGAACAGTAGTACGATATGCCTTAGAAGTAGGGATGACAAATTCCTGCGCTGCTCAGCTCCATCGTGACAACAACATTCCCTGCTCCATTAGTTACGCCAATACAACTGTCATTAAGGCAAAAGCTGTAAAGTGATCACAGGAACGATTCAGGTTAGAAAGACTCTAACACATCATTATTTAACAGTCTGATTTCAGGATCTTCCTTGAAATTGCGAGAACTGAAAAATACCTCAGGGAAGAGACCTCAAAGGCAAGTTCAGAGACTGGGAGGAAACTGGAGTGTTTGAGAAACTGATCACATTCAGACACACTTGTTCTGATCTGAGTAATAACCTCAAACTGTAAGGCTATATTTAAGTTAATTTTTAGATAACTCAAAATTTAAACCCATACTCACTCCCGTGACATGATAACAGAACACAAGAGCATCCACAAGACGCACCTGCATCCATCCATTTCCATTTGTAGATCCCAGCCCCTATTGTGTGTTTTAAAATCACCACTGCTAGGAAGTATGATCTTTACCACTTGTCCATTAGCTGCTAGTTCAGGTATCAGCTTCACCTGCCGCCTTGCAGAACAAGGTCCAGGGGCCAGCTCCTTCAATCTAATGTGGCAAAACCGTGCTGGTGTCATCTCCTCCCCTCAATCTTCCAGCGCAGCAGAGCAGGGTCTTACAGCGTACCTGGAACAGTCACTGCTCTAAGAGCTTTCAGCTGCACGAGTATCAAAAGAACAAAGCTGGACTGGCAGCTCACAGGCTTTCTCTTTTTTCCTTAAATCTCATATCTAGCAAGCAACTTGGACTTAAAAATAATCCAAAATTTAAACACAAAAGATCTCATTTTACCAGCCACTTGCAGAATGTATTTTTTGCTGAGACAGAGCATGGAATCAGATCTAATCACACATCTCGTTATTGTTCCTTCTCCTCCTGTGCCTCTTCCTTTGTCTGTTCACCTTCAACACAATCCTGCGTTTCTATTTTAGAGTGCCAGCCTTTGCAAACTCAAAACGTTGTACGTTAGGCCATTTCTGAAAGACCTTACAAATAAGTGAGGTCTATACCAATACGAAAACATAAATAAATCTCAATTTCGCTCTTCACTTTTGGAGTCCTTGGGCATCCTGAGTCTTCAGGTGTGAAAAATATGCCATATAAAAGTAAAATATATAGAAAATTGTATTAAAAATGTAAAAAATATTTCAAGCCTAAGAAAGCCTCTGCATTTTCCACTCAGCTGCTCCAAAGCTAAGCAGAATGCCAAGAAAGTTCCTGAAAATAACTAATTAGTTTTCTTGCAAGACAGCCAAAACACTTGAACAAAAATCTCTGCATTCTCTCAGATAGCACTTGGCTTCTAAAGAAATACTTCATATTATGCCAGTCACCTGCAGGTAATATTCAAATGAGCTTTAATGAGCTTTGCAGAAAACTTTCCTCCATGGCAGGAGAACAAGGAGAGCTGAGGAGCTGGAGATGAGCAGGGAGCATTGCAGGAGCTCTCCCATCACCCAGGACGTAGCTGATCACAGTGAAGAGCTGTTTGCAAGGCATTTCAGCCTGAAGTGAACCGTAAACGCATCTGAAATTCTCAGAGACAGCCACATGAAAGGCTTGCATCAGGAGCCTCAAAGCAAGTTAATAGATCACTGAATCCATAGAAACCGCCTTTATGAAAGTTTTATATACACTGCCATTCTAAATAAAGTTAAGGGCAGTTTCCTAATCTTTTGTAGTCCTAACACAAGTAGTTGTTTTGCTGCATGGCACTGATACCACTTTTGCCTTTTCTCTTTGCTCTTCCTTGTTAAGATTACCACAAGGCAATGCAAATTGGGCCACCTCATTCTAAACTTTCATTCTCTGAAAGAGAGAAGCTACTTCAAGGGCAGTGAGTATGAACTCCTTCAACCTATAATTAAAAGATTAACTTCAACAGCCCTTCAGCACTAATTAGCAAAATATGTTAACACAAAAAAGCCAATTTTTAATTCCCATGGATTAAAAGAAAGAAAGAAAGAAATCATGCATATGTACAGAGCAAAGGAACAGTTACGGAAATTATCATTTGGCACCAGTATTAAACAACCATACAATTACAAAGCTAAGCTGCTCTGATGCTTCAAATAATGGGCAAATTTTACTCTCAAACCTGTTGAAAAGAATTTCAATTGAAAAGAAAAATACTTTATCAACAGCTTTTTTTTTTTTTTTTAAACTGATCATACTTAAATAAATTCAGAAATCTGTCCTAGGAAAAGTATCCGTTGAAAGGTTTCAGTTCCATCTCAAGGTACTTCATCCAACCAATACTTGTTCTTCTAATGTCATTTTGCTTTCCACATCATGAAAAAACTGGGGAGGGGAAATCAAAGTAAGACTAATTTTATAAAAGTGAAATAAAGTGAAATACCGAAATGCACCATAATAGTCAAACTTTTACAAAACAACGCATTAATTGAAGTTACAGTTCATGACCTTGGTAACACACAGCTTCACTTAAGAGACTTAAACTATAAAACTGGGAAACTTAACACACCAGATTAGAGCCCCTCTCCCACATATCTCATATATGTACATCCATGTCTTCAAACATTTACACAGTAACCACCCTTACTAAATCATCTGTTCTGAAACACACAAAAGAGCAGCAGTTTCCCTGAAGAACCTGGGATCGCACCACACAGACACTGCAAGCCATCACTTTCTCAAGAGCCTTAGAAAGAACAGGGGAGGAAAAAAAACCAGTACCGAGCTTTTTATTTCAACAGCATGGAGCCTAATGTATGTCATGAAGAATATTGTTATGTATGTCATTAGGAAGCTGCCTGGCTGAAGAGGCTGCTACCAGACATGACAGCCTGTGCAACCACTTCGGAGCTGACAGCACGGCATTTCTTGCACTACGCTCTCAATTTTCCAGTGAAGCAGAGGTGGTGGAAAATATTCCATTATCTGCTCCTCTGTCCCGAGACAGCACATTGTTCTTTGCGATAATTATCCTCACATTTGATCTATCCAGGCCTCACATGTAAATGTATGTTCAGTAAGGCAGATCATTCACAGAGGCGACATTTCAAGAAGGGCACTGACAAGAAAGGCCTGAGAAAGGGAAGTTAACACCACCAGTGTGGTCTCCTGTATCTGAAAGGCGCATTTGGCTGCAGAGAACCAATGTGGAAGATCACCTCAGATATTCAGTACTTCAGCAAGAGTGACAGTAATGTAGGGAGCCTCCAGTGCCACCGCAACATGACAGGAAACTGTGTTCATCTGCATTGACAGGTATTTGGTAAGAACTAACACAGTTATTTTGCTCATCTGAAATAGGAAGGTCAAGAAAGGAGTACTCTGGCTACTGTTCTGAGGAGTTTACCAAAATACTCCAAGCCAGCCTTCAAACAACAAATACAGATGCTTTAGAGCTTGTTTTACAACTAGCTTACAAAGTTCAGTAGCAAGTTTACATCATTTACATTAATATGACAACTCAGAAATGTTTTAGTCTTAAACATATGTAACTAAAGCACTTCTAAATCACAGCCAGTAATTTAGATGAGCTGAAAATAAAGGTGACAGAAGCAGAGACATCAATTCATAAAAATCTATCACGAGATGATGAAAATTTTATCAAATTTTAGAAATATTTACATTAACTACATTAAATTGACTGTGTTAACTGTATCAAAATATGAAGCTGTAACAAGAGGTTCTGCATTTATTTCATTAGCTTCTCTTCAAGTGTTTTCTCATATTCAGAGAATATAATCTCAATACTTCAATTTATTCCAAAGACAAACAGCTCCCCCCAGAGCAGCCATCACTGCTGCCACGTAGATAAGAAATGACCTACGAAGTGCAATTCCCACATTCAGCCAGTGACTGAATCTATATTACTCCTGAAATCTCATGATCCACGGATCCAGGCCTAAAAACTTGCCCTTGCTTCTGAACAAAAGCGAACGGCACTGAAATTATGACAATTATACAGCGTGATCCTTACCCCGTCCAGGAGAGTGTTTGTTAGGTGTGTGCGAAGATCTTTACGGAACGGAAATTCCAGATTAGATACATGAAAAATTGAATTGTCTCTATCAACCATATAGACTTCATTCTTGCCATCGATCAGCATCATGTACCTGCAAAAGCAAGGTTAAGACTTTATATTCAGAGGATATACCCTACTATTTTGATTTGTATTAAATGATAAAAAAGCCATCAAAAAGCATTTTAGAAGGATTGTTTACAGTTAAAAGTTTAAACCTATTGCTTCAGGAAAGCAGGCAATTTTGTTCAATGCAATTATCTCAAAGAAATATTTCAAAAATAAAAGTTCAGAATATATATATATAAAGAATATTGCTGTGTCCAGATAAAACAATGCCTGAAAATCTATTAAAGATAATGGCAGTTTCAGTGCTATAAGAAATACGTGAGGCTAACTCAGTTAGATTCAGCTGAAAGATCTTTAACTGCAGTTTATCTTTTATCAAGTGGGCCAGAACTTTTCCTGGTATAAATCTGCAGAACTCCATTCAAAAGAAACACCTTTCCAGTCTATCTGGTTATCAAACACTGCAGTACTGCAAAGTTCCAGCCAACTGCTGAGCCACTTTCCATTAAAACACTGCCAAATTTAGCCAAGGTACATTTCTCCCATTACACATAAAGAAAAATCACAGAGCTTACTGCACTATCACCAGCAACTTGTCAGCTTGGTTCAGTGGCAGACATTTGCATTTTCTAAAAGTTTCTTTACATTATCACAGTATTTGGGAGCCCAAGTCATTCATTTAGACCTCTCTATGCTAATCCCAACAAGATGTGATTGCACTTAGTAAGACCAGAGAAAAGAACAATGCAGTTATCACAATGTGATCTAATACAGAAAACACCGTGGGTTTAACAGCAGTGCAAAAAATCAGTGCACGAGAGACAAAGAAGACTCAGAAGTCAAAGTGCAGCATCTCAGGCAAACCCGAGTTATGTCAGTTTTACTGATTACCACCTGAGTTGCTGTCCCTGAACTTAGGGCTCACCAGGCCATAACTGCATTGGTGATCTACACCAACGCAGAGCATGACCCTAAGCTGAGTTTGCTTTCCCTGATCCCTCCATCTCACCTTTCACACAGACGTGCTAAACCCACAAGCGTTATTACAGAACTTCTACTGTGAAAAGTCAAAATCACAGAAACCCAAGAAGAGAAGCAAACAGCAGCACCACCAACTGTCAAGGCAGTTCAGTGGTTCCAAACATTCATGACACTGAATGCTCTTGAATAGCCTCTGATGTAAATAGGGAAGGGACACAAATCTTCCCAGAACAACCAACCCATTCGGATTGCAGCAGAGTTTCTTAGACAGCACAGAATAGGGAAACACTTGATTAAAAGATTCTAGGAATTTCACCATCCACAGCAGAGTATTTTGAAAGAAAGCAAGCACGTTTTGTGTGCTCATTCAGCAAAGAACTTTTCACACTTTCGGAAGTCTTTGGATATATGCGGCAGGAAAAAACAGTACTTTTTGTAATTCATCCATTTCTCCTTGGAAAGTCCTAGTTATGAAGAAATAACAAGCCATCAGCAATCTTTTCTGAAATTTGCCCTTGCTCTTACAAGCAATGCCCACCGGATCTCTGCTGTCAAAACGAAGCAGCAGGCACCCCCAGAAAGCCCGCAGGCAAACGGTGCACACAGGCAGCAGTGCCTTTGTCTGCACAGCTCTGACTGCAGGAGCACACCACCGCCCATGCCGCAACAAATACTTCCTTGCAGTATCATGTCCATGATCATAATTCACTATAGATCAGCTCTACTGGCGTTTCTCCGCACACAAGATGAGTACTTCATGATGTTACATATCAGTTAGGGGAAAAAAAAGACACATGAGCAGAAAACGTAGTCGGGGGAGCAGAAAACGTAGTCGGGGGAGTAGATTAAATCAGAGCAACATCAGGAGAGCTGGAAGCTGCACATGAGATGCTTTATGAAAAATAAAATCCAATATACGTTCAGCTAGATAACTTGGCGCCAGTTCCTCAGAAGCAAGAATCATCTACAGACAACATTAATTTTGCAAACCATGTATATTTATTCAAAACTAAAGCTAATTATAAAGAGCATGCTGTGTTTCCCTCAAAAATTAAAGAAGCCATTGGGAGGGGAAGAAGAGGTGTGCAAGCAACAGGAAAAAAATTTTGTGCACTACTTTTAACTTAATAAATAAGCTGAATTGGCCATCTCTGCACTCCCATATTCACTGCTCTTAAGTACGTGCTTTCACTGTAACTCACTTCAATGACAAAACAGCATCCAAAGCTTCAAGAGACCTAACGCTTAAAAAAACCCATACTTGCATCACCATTACAAATGTGGTACAATAAGAGATCTTACAACTGCTTTGGGGAAAAAAAACAAATGAAACCAAACCAAACCAGAACAAAAAACCCTCCACAAAAATCCCACAAAACACAAACAGCTAGAAGCTGTGTTTTCAGCCTAAAAACACCTACAGGTTCAGACAACATACAGAAGATTTCATAAAAATCTATTACCATCAAAACTAAGACTAACACCACCACCACTTTCTCCAGATCTTTCACTCAAAATAAAATCTACGGCAATTCATTGCAGAGGCGGTACCTGGACAGCCCACCGAGCACCAGTGGTGGATTCCTTCTCTTTCAAACCACAGCACTACCATCACATCTCTTCTTCCAGGATCTCCCTTTTTAAAATTCATCACTGTTAGCTGTTCATACCATAAATTCTAAATGACAGGGACAATGCTAAGTCTTACAACTGCATGCAAAAGATCCCCAGGAATCACAATTACAACTTACATCAGGGAGCTACTGAGAGACATCATGTGCTTACTCTGAAGACAAAAATACAGAAATTGGTCTCTGGACAATAAATTACCTTAATGTAAACCCATTTGTCATGAGTCCCATGACAATATATTGCCTAACTTAGAAGCTGAACAAGTTCTCTGCATGAGAAAGACATTACACTGACCCAGATATGTCTGTTTTGAAGAGAGTTTTGTTTGTTCCGTGTTTTTAAGCCAAAAGCCTGAAAACAGCTCCACTACGGGAAAAAAGCCCCAAAGCTCCAAATGTGGTCCAAACAAGAGAATTTGTCAAAATTCTAGTTATTACCAACACAGGAGAAGAAATTTGGTGAAGGACAGACTGACAACCTGAAGTGCTGTGTGAGCAGCTGGTAAATAAAAACGTGCAAGAAGTAAAAGATCGGCAACCGTGTCAAGGTTGTGGTGAAAATGACTTTATTCATTCATGACGGGTTTTGATTGGTTGGTTGGGTTTCTTTGCTTCTTTGCTTATTTAAACCAAAAATTGTAACTTCCTGTGCTTAATGTCAAGCTTTAAGTTTTCTCCAGAAGACACCTGAAGCTTTCTTGGAGAAATCTGGTAGACTGTTGATCAGTGCATTTCTGAGGATTATTTGGATGTGCTCCGATCGTTATATTTTAAGGAGTTAATCAAGGTATTGGCACCATAAGCCTTTACACCAGAATTGAGAAAGCGCCTCTGGGCAACGCCACAGAGGCAAAGAAAGAAGAACGACGATTTCTCAGCCACATTCAATCGGAAAAAAGCAGCATGCAGGAGCTGAACTGCCAGGCGTTGTATTGCGCACTGTGAACACCACTTGCTATTACAGCTGGACATTTATTACTAATTATCTCTATTGTTTGAGCACCCAAAAGCTCCAATTAGTAACCAGGCCCCATTGTATTCCAGTCTGTGCAAGTACACAAGATGACACGGTCCTGGATCAGATGGCTCAATCTGAATTTAAAACAAGACAAGCGAATAAAAGAGCAAGAGAGGAACAGCAATAAGAGCAATAGCAGAACTGCTCAGTCACTTGGTAACTATACACGAAAGCAGAGAACCATGTTTGAAGCTATAAGCATCACTCTCCAAATGGCCAATCCAACCACCACAAACCAGCCAGTTCCCACTGCAACTAAAGCTCTGACAAGCGAGTTAAAAAGGCTCACGGTGTCCACGCAGTCTCAGAAGCAGATCAAATATCTACTCATAGAAACGTTAAAAAACAAAGTTTCATTAGAAGCCACTTTCCGTTCACTTCTGGTCCCGAGGCAAGGCCTGTCATTAATCCTAATTGGACATTAGTATTAACACGGTAATTCAGGGAACAGGGTGAAAATTTCATTAGCAAAGAGTTGCAGCTCTTGGCATGAGACAAGCAGAACTCCAAATCACCTACCAGAGTATTAATAACTTTAAACTTTAAAAAATGTCAACCACTCAATATCATCTTGAAAAGTTTTCTCTTCAGAAATCAATTATTTTTTGCATACCCAAATAAAGGGAATAGTTTCAAAAGCTCATTTGCTTTCAAATACATCCTGTTCATGCAGTCCACATCAGCTGGGTCCATAATATATGCCAGAAGAATGATTTTATTAAACTTCCATTTCCAGTTTAGTTTGTTTTGGTGGTCGTGGTGCGTTTTTGTTTTTTTACACAACTCTGAAGCTGACTCGAGCTGCACTGAAAATGGTAACTTAAAAAGTGAGGTGTCTCAGGTCTTTATGTGGGTGTTTAGTTTTTTTCACCATTAAATTTGAGAGTACATTTCAGGAAAAATGTTATTTAAGGCAGAACAAGGGAAATTATTTGGTCTCCCTCAACCTACAGTCATTCACAAGAACAGAACTGTGTCTCCCAAGCTCCACATCTGACGCCGCACTCACCGGAGCTCCACATCCGATGCCACACTCACCAGAACTCCGCATCCGATGCCGCACTCACCAGAGCTCCACATCCAACGTCGCACTCACCAGAGCTCCACATCCAACGTCGCACTCACCAGAGCTCCACATCCAACGTCGCACTCACCAGAGCTCCACATCCAACGCCGCACTCACCGGAGCACGCAGCCTCTATCCTCTTTCCCATCTTATTAGGGTCCACAAACCAGCTTTGAAGATGCTCCCCTACAGCACACCTCACATCCAGCAGTGCTTGCCAAAACACATTTACAGCGAAACTGAACTCCCAGAAGTTCACAGAAGTTTTGCCACTGACTTCAATTTTCTGATGAGTCTTTGCTATGTTTAATTTATTTCCCTTTAACAAAAACCCAGCAATTATCCTAGCAATAAGGTTACATGTTAATTTTGTACTTCATAAGAGCTCTAAAATCTTAAGTATAATTAAAAAGATATGGCAAGGTTCCTCAAACTTTGAGACCTCATCTTCTAATTTTGAGTTCAACACAAAATTAGTTTTGTGAAAAAAATCTACAAGTAGCAAATGGATTAGAAATATGTTTTTAAAGGAAGCTTAAAAATGCAGCTCCTATAGGAGCTTTCTCTGCCCCGCAGTATTTCTTTAGATAGGCTATATCAAAGAAGATTATTTATTTCAACACAGTATCATCATCGTCACTTTTTTTTCCTCCTTTTTAAATATGCTCGTGTCTGTGTTACCACATTAAAGAATGCAAGACGTAAGAAATTCCATCATCGACTCCAAGCACAAAACACGCAGTGGCTCCACGTTCCCAGGGGAGTTCATTACACAGCCCAGAATTCAGTCCTGTGAAAGCGCTGCCCTCCCACACAAATAAGCATTATCCAACTCAGAATAGCAATTAGCATCACTAATGTGTGCACTGATGCAGAGGCAACAACGAAATCCTGTTGCAGATACCATCTTCAATTTTTCAATTTCCTTTTGAAACTGGCAACACTTCCAAATCATGAGCACATTGTTACTGTGTAGGTCGATCACCTAGGATCAGCCCAAGCCACTGCAGCACTTGGCTTTGGACCCCGCTACTCTCTCCTGGCAAGGCAGCACCAACTGGTGCCCAGATGCATCCAATGCTGCAGAAAGGGCCAGGAGAATGAAAAGTAACGACTGCCCCTATCCTCTGACAGTAGGAGATCATCTGTCTGTGTCACTGAGCCAGTGCAGAGCTATGTAATTGCTTGAAAGAGTCCAGCATAGAGCCATAAAGATGACTGAGGGAGTGGAGCATCTCCCTTATGAGGGATCTGGGTCTCTTTAGCTTGGAGGAGACTGAGGGGTGACGGCATTCACGTTTATAAATTTGTAAAGGGCGAGTGTCAGGAGGAAGGAGCCAGGCTCTTCTCAGTGACAGCCAATGACAGGACAAGGAGCAATGGGTGCAAGCTGGAGCATAGGAGGTTCAACCTGAACATGAGGAAAAAGTTTTTTACTGTGAGGGTGCCAGAGCACTGAACAGGCTGCCCAGAGAGCTTGTGGAGTCTCCTTCTCTGGAGACATTCAAAACCCGTCTGGATGCATTCCTGTGTGACCTGGTCTGGGTGATCCTGCTCTGGCAGGGGGGTTTGGACTGGATGATCTTTTGAGGTCCCTTCCAACTCCTAAGATTCTGTGATTCTGTGATGTCCTGGCCTGAATCCAGACTGTGCTGGATCTGGAGTAACAGTTTCAATGAGACAAGTCTGAAGTTGTCCTGTAGCAGATGGAGCAGTAAATCCTAAAGTCCTGACAAATGGGGAAGGCTCAGCTTGCTTTCTTCTCTTCTACTAATTGCTGCTGGCAATGGTTGCTGCTTCAAACTGTATCTCCTGAAGGTTGACAAGGCCTGGATACAGGAATACTAACACAGGAAGTTATATGAAGACTCACAATATTATTTTTGGTGTGTAAACAAAAGGAAAACCCTGTCTTTTCAATCAGCACACTGACAGCTCTGTCACTAATACCATTTTCAAACTTGTACATGAGTTTTCATTTGCACAAGTACATAGCTCATCAGCCAGCAAGAAACACTGCTACACATAGGAAGCTACAGAATTATGTATCCAACTTGATAATCCAAATTCTGAATCAATTTTTTAAGAAGATGCACAGGCCCTTAGAAGCTCGCCTGCTCTGGATATACCCACACTTTCTATTTCTCTTGCACACTTCTAGGTTAAATTTTGCCATCAACAGTCACTCCAGTATTTTAAACCAAAAAAACCACAACTCCTTAGATTCTGACATTCACTTCCAGCTAACAGCACCCAGCTTCAATATTTCTTATCATGACCTCGCATTTTCTACAACTAGATATCCTTCCAGCTTTATTATTCTGCTCCTCAGTGAATTCAGTGGCTTGTCTCCCTCGCTTACTTGTCAACACACCTGGTTTCTGGTTAAATATAAAATTCATATTCAGGATCTCCATTTGTGGCTTTCTAGATATTTTCTTCCAAAACCATCCACTGCCATTTGCTTTCAATCCATTCTTTACACATCTTACAATTCTAGCAATCTTCATTAACTTCAATCTCTATCATAAATCAAAATTTTGTCAAAGTCCAGAAGCATGAGATCTACCACTACTCCTGTGTCAAAAAAACCCAGTTTTCCCTTTACACTGTATACAAACTCCTATCAAAATGGCTGAACTCAGAAGAGATGCCATTCCTCATCCATACTGAAAACGCTGTTCCTCAGCTCTTCTGATTCCATTAACTACTTCCCTCAATCTATCCAAATCTGTCACTTTAGAAAGAAAGAGTCCATATTATTTATCTATTTTTACTTCTCATTACAATCATTATGTTCTAAATTTAAAGCAAAGACTTTTCGTCAATGACCCAAACTTAATCTTCTACAATTAAGATTTACTTTTTTTTCCCCTCAATATTAAAATACCATGTTACTGGGCTACTGTTTAGTAAGCAGATGTATCTGATGTATCTCTTATTATATTCAGAAGCACCTGGATTTCTCACTGGTCAAAATTCTCCCCCAGTTCTCCAAGCTCAAAGGAGGGCAGAATTCAGCTTCTAAGTTTCACAACCGTAAGGTGTCTTCTTAAGGGTGCAGTGAACAGTTCCCTCGGCTTCAGTGACTGCTGGCTGAACCTTACTGCATCGATGGGGACCACTCCACTTGCACTGGGTGTTAAAGTCTGCTCTCACTGACAGCTCTGATCAGGTCGGGTACCTGCAGCAGACTCAGCAGTAACCCACACGTTTACCACAGCAATTCTGCAGTTTTTGTTTTTTTTAACTAATTCTTTATCCCTCAGCTGTCATGAAAATAAAACATCATCCCTCAGACTGTTTTGCATCTTTCCTAAACAAAGAATACTTTCCCATACTCACTCTACAGCCAAGTTCTCCTAGCACATCTGCTACGCCAATGTCTCATTTCAGAAGAAATCAGAAGGTTCCCAATATCCAGCTGCATGTTCTGCATCACTTGTTGAAGCTGCTGCTGCCCCGACTTGATGCAAGTATGGGAAAAAAAATACCATTTTCTTGTCTTATGGATTACCTCATCTATAACAATGAAAGAGCTATGCCTGATTTTGATATTCATAGAATCATTTAGGTTGGAAAGGCCTTTAAGGTCATCAAGTCCAACTGTAAACCCAGCACTGCCAAGTCCAGCACTAAACCATGTCCCTAATTCCCACACCTACACATCTTTTGAATACCTCCAGGTATTAATGAATTTATATTTATCATATATATTGATTCATTTCTATTCATCAATTCATCCTGCTTATTTGAGACCACAGAACCTCATTTCCACAAAATTCATTACGGTGGTATTCCCCATATATATACACTTAGTGCAGTTACCACTGTAGGATAGCAGATACCCCATAGCTGACACAGGTACTCAGTCTCCATAATCTTTACTACTCTCCAGTTTCCTCCACCATTATCTTACTCAACATCAAATTCTTTTTCTTATTCTTGCCTGCCAGCTCTCTCCTTTAAGCTCTGAATGAAAGTTTCCCTTTTCATTTGCTCCCCTTGACAACCCAAGGTCCAAATAAGATGTTTTTTGTGACTGTTATGAGCCTGAAAATCATAAAAAGTGAGGGAATGAATCTGCAGATGACAACATTTACAGCAGAAATCTTCAGAACATCCTAAATTACAGTAACAAACAACGCGAGTTTTGACATCCACAAGGTATCAAGACAGATGCAGGAAGAGGGCTACACTTCCTCACCTTACAGATTCTACATTAACTCTGTCAGCTGAGAAAGCTAAAACAGCAGCTACACTTCAGAGGTCAGTTGAGAGCACAGAAATGCATCTGCAGTCAAAAACAACACCAAACAAATCATTTGGTCACAAAATTAGCAGGATGGTGCATAACACAGAAATAATGTTGCACCATGGTATGACTTAATGTTATCCCCTCACCTGGGATACTGTGTGCACCAGCACTAACAGGAAAGTCAGGTTTTTAATAAAAGACAATGGTAACACTGTAAAGCATGGGAAAATCCATAAGTGTGGAAATCGGTATCATTTCTCCTAATAAAGTATCAGTTTATAAGTCTTAAAAATAGTTAAATTAAAAATTAAATTAATTAGAATTTAAAATGTTAAAAATAGTTAAAAATAAATTTATTATAAAATAAACTATCATGTTTATAAATATGTAAAGGACGAGTGTCAGGAGGAAGGAGCCAGGCTCTTCTCAGTGACAGCCAATGACAGGACAAGGGGCAATGGGAGCAAGCTGGAGCATAGGAGGTTCAGTCTGACATCAGGAAAAACTTCTTTACTGTGAGGGTGCCAGAGCACTGAACAGGCTGCCCAGAGAGCTTGTGGAGTCTCCTTCTCTGGAGACATTCAAAACCCGCCTGGACGCGTTCCTGTGTGACCTGGTCTGGGTGATCCTGCTCTGGCAGGGGGGTTGGACTGGATGATCTCCAGAGGTCCCTTCCAACTCCTGAGATTCTGTGATAGTTTAGACTAAGTTCAAACTTTAGTTTTTTGTGTTCTATAAAGGATAAAGATGTCTTTAATTAATTTAACAGATGGCAATTCAAAACCAATGTAAAACTGTATTTTCTATCTAAAGATTTCACTTTTCCACTAAACTGCGAAACTGCATCAGAGCTGGTAAAACCAAGACTTCAGCAGAGTTAAGGAAGACTATCCAGTTACAGTGTTGTACTTGATTGCCTTCCAGGGTTTTAATTAAGTTTAGAGTGCTGTGGTGGATTTGTTTATTTCTAAAAGGATATGACACAACTGGTGTAAAACAAAAGAGGAATTGTTAACTAGCTAGAAAAGATGTGACCGAGTAACAGAATCTGTATACTAACAGTTCTATTTTAAATACAAGATTCACTTTGTTTTACCCGTATTTTAATAGTAGAATCACAGAATGGTTCGGGTTGGAAGGGACCTTAAAGCTCATCCAGTCCAACTCCCCCACCATGGGCAGGGACACCTCCCACCAGCCCAGGTTGCCCAAAGCCCCATCCAACCTGGCCTTGAACACTGCCAGGGAGGGGGCATCCACATGATGGCAAGTGTCCAAGCATGTATTAAAGTTCATTTCTCCATTAGAGGGAAGAACACTACTGGAAAACAACAATACAGTATGACGTTTTGATTACTTTTTTTAAAAGCTGTAAGATTAATGAAAGACATTATACCTCAAGCTTGACCAAACCACAGAAATTTCTTATAATTTTTACTATCCCTTATTGCATATATTGAGCTTCAAGCTTGCTTGCACTTGTTTGACTCCATCCATTCTCCACAAATCTTAGTCTGAAAATATCTTGGAGATTTTGAGAGAAATTCATGCCTGAAGCAACAGGCTCAAAGAAAAAAATAAAAATGCAAAGCGGCAGTTCCACAACGGTGTAAGGAAGAAAACCAAATGAATTTAGTGTTAGATGACAAGTAGTTACATTCTTACTTTCCCCAAGCAAGAGAACGTCTGTCATGGAGGCCCATAATGCAGCAGTCAAGAAGAGAGAATCACAGCTTTGAAAACGGAGGTTCCCTTCATGCCAGAACAAGTGCTGGGTCGATTCTGCCTCCATCCCGGGCACAAACCACAGAATAACCAGAACAGCAGATCAGCTCCAAGGGAAAGCACCACCCTAGATATCTCTGTAGTTAAACTTCACAAACTGAACAACTTTCTTCCCTGAATAACCTCAAGCCATTACACTTCACGGCTGTGCCCGTAATCCCCCCAGAGAACCAGCAGCACAGGACACTCTGTTCCACGACCAAAAGTGCTCTGGGAGAAAGGAAAATAAAGAAATAAGCCAGCAATCGCTGGCACTTCTTGCTTGAACATCAGGTCCACACACAGGCACACCATTTATCTTCATCTAATTGGAACATTTTAGTACTACAGTTGAATACTCTAAGATTAGTATTCACAGCACAAGTGACATAATAAGCATTTTAATGCATTAACTATTTATAAATGAAGAGCTTGCTTGGAAGACAATCTGTCCAAATACTCCAATAGTCATATATGAATAACCAGTTAAGTAGTACTTTCCAAAGAGCTCAGAATTGCGACCAGAAAACTTTGTGAGCTGTCAAAAGGCTTCAGAACTGTGAAGCATCAAGCCTGCTTCTTCACAAAATACACCTTCAGGACAGTATCACATCAGCAGCGCTCCTCAACCACTTCAGAAAAGGACCCAAAACCAAACATATTTATTACCCAACACAACTATAAGAGATAATTATTAAGATGTAGAGTGAACTCACATCTCAGCTACTAACACCCCAACTTTATAGTCTCAAAACATGTCATTCCTGTCTCCCCATCCCATCTTCTCTTCCCTTCTTACCTAAACACACAAAATAAAACCATGAATTAGGCATCTGCTTTTTCAGAAACTTAAGTGGAATGCTGTTTAGAGTGCTTACCATCTATTAACTGCTCTTTTCAGTGATCACTAGAAAGGCAGTTTATATATTGTAATCCAGAATCATATATGTGACCTTTATGTACTTTTAAGGAAACTTTACATTATGTTATCATTACACACTTTAAACTGCAGGTTCCTAACAACTGATTAGTACTGCAGTCTATAAAAGCTATTTATAGCTTTTAACCTTGACTGAGGGGAAAAAAGGCTTTATCACAACCGTTTCAGTAACTTTTACAACTTCAATTGCCAGCCAAAATGTGTGCTATCTCCAAGGAAGTATATTATTCAAAATAAAGTCAGTGAAATAAATCCTACTTGGATTCTGGACTCATCCTAAACCTAGCTTCTTCCAGCTGTAGAATTCGTTTAAAGTGGGCAAGCTTGTTTTCTCTTAAAGAACTACTTAAAATAAAGAGGGACTATGCCATGTAAGCAAAAACTGCATTTTGCCTCCAAAGACCTAAAAAAATGTAGCATGCGACAAAACAGTGCAGAGTTAGGAATAGGGAAAACAACAACAGCCACTTTACCCTTTTAACTGAAGTTTTTGCTCCAAGTCTTCTCTTTAAATACCACCCCATTTTGACAGTTCATGGGAATAACAGGAAAACCCTTACAACTACTACTTTGAGATAGTCAATGAAAATAATACCAAATGTCCGAAGCGTAGCTGTTCTGTGCACACGAACGATGTATACTTAGCACACAACAGTCGAGGCTTTGCCTATCGCTTACAGTTGCATAAGCACATGCTTTGTATAAAGCTCATTTAACTTGGAATTGGACCACTTGAGTTAAGCCTGGTTGTTCACAAAACCTGTCACTCCTATTAACAAAAATAAATCCATTTGGTCCCCACAAAATCTGTTTGATGCATGTCCAAACCCCTGAATATTTCTGTCCTATAAAATTTCAGACCACAGAAACGTGACCCAGCCATACAGGAAGGGATACACAGCACTACCAACCAATGGTCCAAATCTGATAAATATTTAAGTCTATTTCTCAAGATAAGTGGGGAGAGAAGTAAGGGAACGGAAAGTGTGGAAGTGTGGCTTAAAAGTGCCCGGATGATTCCTGTGTGAGTTCTTCACCCCATCTTATCATTAGGAGGCAAATGGTCCTTCCTGACCCCAAGATCATAAACATGTATACCCTTAAACATGAATAAATTGACTTATTCACTACTCATCTAGGGTCAGAAAGTACGGTGCCCAGAAAAGAGGTAGTCACACCTTGAGACAAGCTCTTTACTCACGAATGCTTTCCACTGACCAGTAGCCCTAAGCTGTCCTGTTAGCACCATTTCTGAAGCCATCTGTCAAATTTCAACAACTGAGATTTTTGTCCCCCTCCTCTAAATTAGGAAAGAATCCACCAACAATTGTGTAATCCTCCACTTCAGGCATTTTCTACTCCTGGGCATAAACCTCCACATCCATGAGAATCTGGTCATGTCATTTGTACCAACCTGAAAGTTAATCTAAGGCTGCTTTCTCACTCCCAGCAGAGTCTCCTTCAAGTTCAACTCCACATTAATATCTGTGCTCCCAGGAGAAAAGCTTTCCGTTCTCCAGATCTGCTTTCATGACAAGCGGGTTTCTTGTTCCTAATAATGAGTTCTCGAGTGCATAGATTTGTTTTTTAATTGGATTAGCACCAATCTTCTCTGTCCTCCTTCGTTCTCATTATTACACCAACTTTCTCCCTAACCTCTCGCTGTCTCTCAGGGATAACTTTTTCCACAAACCCACTCAACCACCTCTTCTTTCATCCTCTGCAGACAGGCTTCCATTTTAATTCCTTGCCACCTAAATTTGGGTTCATTTCTTTCGCCTCTTAACTTCTAAAACAAACAAAAAAAACCTGTTTCTAAGTTTTCTCCATTTTTTAGAGCAATTCTTTAGCAATGATCACCTTTTCACAAGTTACTCTTGTCACAAATGACTTTTGGATAACTTTTCCTATTAGGAATCTGCAATTTCTCAGTTACGTGTGTAAGCTCCATCTCATAATGTAAAGGATCAAATAGGAGAAAAAAAAGTATTTAGCCAGGCAAATTCAGGAAGAAACCTTTCCCTCACCTTCCTTACATTTTAACAACATGCATGAAAATTATCTTAAAACACAGCCAGCAGACTTCCTTCAATTAATGGTCACAAATACGTTTCTGAAGAGGCTGTGATGGCCAATAATTTTAAAGTTCTTAACAAAAAATAGAAATTTTCTTCAATTTGTACTAAAAATTGAACTAAGTAAACCTGGGGAACTATGTCAAGTTTGATAATACAGTAACTGACATACTTTGGATAAATCAAAAGTATTTGATTAATAAACACAATAAAAAAATTTGGCCACCAATTTTATCATACAGTTAAATGTAGCTTTACTATTTCTATTTTGTATCATGACAGCAACAAAATGAGAATTATTTAGGCAATAGGCCTTTTTTCTAAAATGTAATTTGCTAACCATGAAAAAAATACCGAACTCAGAGATGTTCCTAACTATTTTGTTACAAACACCCTGTAGACAGTTCTCGAAGCCGTTCTCAAAGCAGTTCTCCAAGAGCTGCTTTACATTCTGCATCTACTTGTTCGCATTTAGATATCTGCAAGCCATCAAATTTGCATGAATATTTTTCAAATATAATAGCCTTTGGCAAGAACTACCTGTTCTGCATTTTTTTTAAACAGCTGCCTTACCATAATTGAACAGCCACAGTATTACGATGGTATTTATTTTTCACTACACCTGAATGCGTGCAGATGTGAAAAATAAAAAGGTTCTCATACAAAAGTAGCAAAATAACTTACGCCCCTTAATAGCTTGCATTTAGTTCAGGTCACATTTTACCATTATAAAAACTAGTCCTGTTTGATTGCATTAATTTGAATCATTCCACAGACATTTTAAAGCTTTTCATTATTCTTAATGGTAGCAGCCTTTTTTTCCAAACCTGGTGTCTCATTACTTCACCAACCCTTCTCCTGTCTGAACATTCAGCTCCACTCATTAGAACAAACATCTGCTACAAACAGTATTAATGAGATCCGTACCAAGGGATGCAGCAAGGCGCTACCCACCTGGGTTAATGGCAACCCAGGACAACGTTGCTAATTCAGAGGCACACAGTACGCCCTGAACACACTGTTACAGTTACCTTATACAGAGAGCAACTATTTCAACACACAGCACTGCAAAATTGGATACATTTGTAAAGCTGTACATACCTTGTAGCTACTGTTAATGTACAACGCATATTTCATCTCGACAAAGCCAAAAGGCATTATTTTAGCAGTGGGAAATCTGCCCTTTGGATTTCTGTGCCTTATGAATACATTAGCATTAAAATTATTTTTTAGACACCAGAGGTTTGACAACTGTTCCAATGAATGTACAGGACAGAAACCACACCAAACCAGTCAGAAGAGCTGCAGACTTCGTGAATTATTTTTTTTAATTAAAATCATTTAAAGCAATACGATTTTAGAGGTGTTTGTCCCCAAAACGGAATGAGTTGCGTATAATACCTACACACACACAAATAGCTGGCACAAAGGAAGTATTTTTCCAAAGGCAGTCAATGCTAAGTGAGCTTCAAAGCTCATTTAATTTGAACCTAAACCTGAGATGCAAACGTGCGCATCTTTACATATAGGCATTTATAAACAGGAGGGGAGGAGTATTTGTTCACGCTGCATCTCTCTTTGGAGCAAATGTGCTCCAGAATCACAAAATCATTAAGGCTGGAAGAGACCTCTAAGTTCATCAACTCCAATCATCAACCCAACAGCCCCAAGCCCATTAAACCATGTCCTGAAGTGCCACATCCACGCGCTTCTTGAACACCTCCAGCGATGGGGACTCCACCACCTCCCTGGGCAGCCCCTTCCAGTGCCTGACCACTCTTTCAGTAAAGAATTTTTCTTAATATCCAATCTAAACCTTGCCTGGAGCAACTTGAAGCCATTTCCTCCTGGTAAGGAGGAACAAGGAGGTGTGGTGTGCCTTGCTGATGCTCATGAACAAGGGCTCTGGGAATCAGGCACAGAACAAGCAAGACCACGGTGTAGGCACAAACTCCCCAAATCAGGACAGCCTAAGCAAGGGTAAGGCAAAACATTTTGAACATGGGGGTCCAAGAGAATGGAGGAGGATGAGTTTTGTCCCAAACCAGACTCAGAACCCACACATTTACAAAAGTGTATAAAATGCTACTCCAGTAAATTTCCCCAAAATATTAAATAGAATCACTATTAAATAACTTAGCTAACCAATTCCACATCATTTAGTCAACACAAGATGATAAATAATGCTCTTTCATTTAGGGAAATACTTTATATTTTCTTATGGGCAGAAAAAATATAATACCAAGAAAGCAAGACAGCAAAACAAACAAACCCTACCCACAACACAGCTCTTAAACCAGAAGGGTGAAGGTTCAGGTCCAGTTGAAATCTAGGAGTAGCAAATGCCTTTGGCCAAAAGTCCTCCATGAAGTTACTGACGCTACATGCCAGTTAAGATAATCTACAAACAAAGGTTTCAGCCAGGAAACCTTAGAGAAAATTATTGCTGCAGGAATAAAATGCAGGTATTTAACAACGGTGAAATTTAAGAAGTTTGGTTAAGTCATGCAAATATTGCTATTAAGTGAGGTACCAGTGTTTTATTTAAGTGAGAAAGTATAATATAAAGTTATTAGTTAAGCATCTGCTTTTCTGTAAGTCAAATCAGGTTGATGAAACAGCAGTGCTTTTTTTAAGCAAAGAGAGAGAACAAAACAAAAATAACATATGCAAGACAAATAATATTGTAATAGGCAAACCCTAGACTGCTGCATCTAAACCACACTTCACAGAACAGCTTCAGAGATATCTGATGGCAGGGGTTTCATCTCCAGCTAAAGGAAGCAGGGGATCCATAAATGGATCTCCACTAACTGATGTCTCAATATTAAACTCAAGAAGGTCACGTCTGTCAACACAAGCATCCAGAATAATTAATGAAAATCTGTTTAATTGCATGTGGAGCCCAGATCGTTGGAGAACAACAAAATAATGAGACGCACGTCCAACGTACAAACTGCCATAGTCATTTTTCATTGCTGATCAGGGTAGCTACCGCGCACAGCGTCTAAATGTCCAAATAATAGAGCAGGTTTTCATCTTTAATCTCTTTCACAACATTCCTTCAGCTGAATTTCATTAATGCTGGATCTTTGTAGCACCATTTTCTTTTCTGCAAATACCTATCAGTCTGTGTATCTCCATAATCAACTACAAGTTATCATGTTTTGAGAAAATTTAAAAGAGCTACTTAGTTCTCTCAGTTTTATTCTTCGTCCATTCTCTTTTGTCACCATATCAGAACTCTAAAGACACAGGACAGAATGTCCAAAACACTGGAAATTCCCACAATAAGTGACATGTGCACTTCAATTTCTTTCTCAAAGGGAGTCTTCCAAGTGCACTACAATTTTCTATAAAATTATTCTAATATTCAGAATGTATATATCCTGTACATTTGAGTAAGAAATTAAGAATATTCCCTAAGACTTCTATTTTCCAAATGAGTAACTTACGACTAAGAAAGACATCATATTGAAAATACAAACAAAAAAAGAAATGTGGAAAAATAGCTCACAACCCTATGGAATAGCACTAATTGTAATTGTACAGCATCTTAGTATTTGTTCTAAGACATCCCAATCTGCACTAGCTCATGACCCATGCTTCTGAACAGATCATTCTTCAGTGGCAATGCACACCACAGACACTGCAAATGAAGTAACTTTCTTCTTTAATATCAAACGGCCTTCTGTAAAGAAATTATTTTTAAAACTGAATTATTTTCTGCTATTATTATTTCTTGAAGCAATAGGCTTAAATTATATGAAAACCTTTCCATAAACTGTCTTTAATACATACTGAAATACTAGTGTAAACCAATCCCTAGAACAAAGGCTTCCTGAAGGACTAAGCTGTTAAAAAGGCAAGGATTACCAATATCTGAGCTGCACAGGACATTAATACTTTGTAAACATATTTTCATACTTGTACAAGTCAAGTCCTTGGGGAGTATACCTGGAACGTGGATTAAAAACATAATAAATGCAGTGTTCCCCATCTGTCTCTGCATGGGCAGTTTAAGTTGGCTGAGTTTACTTGTGTAGGCTCAGCAGCTTTTGAATGCACTGCACTGCTCCGAGGATAAGCCTGGGTCTCCCAACACTGGGTTTCTGTAACCTCAAACCTGAGAACTCCTGCATTGCACCACCCAGGACCATGCATACAGCCAGCCAATGGTAATAAACCAAATGTTCCCAAAACAGAATCAGTCCATCATGCTTGGATGCCATACTGAGTGCAAGCTTATTTTGTATTTTCACACCATGATCTGCCCAAAGTAATAAACCCTTGAAGTACAAGTCCACAGAGGAGAGACACCTGAAGGGGTTTTTTTTTACAGGAGACAACCTAGTTCTGGCTTACTTGTGCTGAATCCTGACTGACTCCATGTGGAGACACTTGGTAGTTCTCAAAAGACACCTAATTCCCTGTTTTTTCCAAGCTTTTCATTATCTAGGATACTCCATTCTATTATTACAGATAACAAACCTAACAAAATAAGAACGCAGGAAAAACTTTAGAAAACAGCCTACACTGCTTGTTTATTACGGATCAAAACTTCACTTTGTCGTCTCAGCACATAGAAGGGAGAACACTTTCTATTGCACTGCTAAAACAAAACTCATTTTACCCGTATCTATACAAAAAACCAGTATTTTAACTTCACCAGTTTGAAAAGAAAAACTCTTACCTCCTGTTTCTGAAAGCATACATTTCATCCACACAACTGCTGCCTTCTGACTTGCACACATGTGAACACTGAACTCTTTGGCTAGTCTAAAGCACCATGCACAAACGAGCCTAACGGTCCTCCCCTTACCATGTGTACATTCATTGAAACTGCACTTTCTCTGATCAAGTCAAAGCAGGTTAAAAAAATCTATTCATGTGCTTCGAGTGAATAAAACCTCAATCATTCCACACAGCACATATTACAATTGTTTAGAAACTACAATATGTAAAGAACACCTTTCAGAAATAAAAACCAAGCTATTGAAATGAATGGAATGTGTCACACAATTTAAATTCTTCCTGTTACTGAGACACTGTTGATTATGATGTAAGAAATTACATTAATAATTACCTCAGGATAGCGGCCACAAAAAGGAAGGTTGTGATCTGAATGCTACAAGTAGCACAGGTTAAAACCACCTCCATTAATTCTGGGATTCTTGATTTCAGTTTGGAAACAAGAAACAGTGAAGAAATACAGAAGGTTACACTATCAATCCTCACTCATGAGGATTTCAGAACCTCAGGTAAAGAGCTGTAATTTCATAAATGTTCCAACCTATTAAAAATATTCAGTCCTACAAAATTATTTTGTAGGTTTGGAATTTTACTCAGGAAAAATTTGTTTGCATGAAAAGCCATCACGTCTTCGCGAGAGTACAAGGAAACAGGGCACCTAACATTTGGGGTTTTATTACAATGTGAATAGCAAATACTTTCTACACCTCATCCAAGCTGCTGGGTGCAGAGGCAAGAGACCCTGAATAACATGGCTTTTTCATACCAGACAAAGCAATGAAAAGATACCTGATGACAGCAGATGCATGTGTTCAGACAACTGAGTTTTATGCAGTTGAGGCTGATCTATAACCAGTTAGAATCAGAGAAAAAAGTGTTTTGCCATTCTGTATTTGATGATGTATGGTGTTTCTCCAACTTTGAAATGCTAACACAAGAATACTGGAGAAATTAAATACAAGGATGCATTTCAAACCAGAAATAACAACATTGAAAAGGTTCAACACAATGAATGTAAGAGAACTGGTGAGGGAAGATGAAACTATTGACTTTTTGGCTGACCAGAACTACAAGTTCAAACAAAGGATCACAGTATGAATAAAAAAACTCTATGAAATTTCCAATACAAGTCAGCTTCTGAAGGATCAACTAGAAGTTTTAATTTAGCTTTTATAAACAAATTCTTTAGCTTAACAAACTTACTGTTATCCAAGATTATTCTAAGACTTTGGTGGCAAGCCTTGGCTGACAGACAGGCAAGGGTAATGGAGAAGAACCAAAGTACCTAGATTTAATAGTCAGTCTGCAGAACAGCTGCTGAAAAGAAACTTGGCCACAAACTTCAGCAAACATTGGGTACCAAGATAGCAAAAAAAAAAAAATTGATCTCTGGACTCAGTTTTGTGGTTAGAATATACTTTGTCCTTTGTACAAGCAAATTCACTTTCTTGAGAAAATAAAAACCGTCTACCCAGTTTACTGGGTGTTTCTTTTTCATTTAAAATTAACCTACCGAGTGCCGTCTGCTTTCCAGCTAACTTTGTATGGCTTCTGCTCCAAAAATTTAATATTTTGCTTGTCCATGGAAACAGGCTGTGCTCCAGGGAATCCAGACCTTTAAAAAAAGGAAAAAAAAAAATCATGTTTATTACTGTTCTGCAATAAACAGTCACACAAGGCAATGCATTTTTTATATCAGACTGAAGTTACACCTTGTACCAGACTTGCTGCAAGGTTAACTTTGAGTTAGAACATCTCCTCCAATAAGGTATTTTGAAAGAGGAATCAAATGCCTGTCTGATGATAACAAGGGTATTTGTTTATTACAAAACATTAAACAACATGGAACTTCAAAGTTTTAACTTTGGAGGAAGAGATATCTGAATTCAAAATTACAAGCACCAGAAGAAGTATAAGCATCAGCAAGTCAGAAACCACTGTGAGCAACTCCCTGCATCACCAGCTTTGGAAAGGAGGAGTTCAGAATCTGAGACATTAAAATCAACGTTCTCATTAGCACTGGACACACATCCAAGCTGGCTATAAAAACAACTATTCTAGAAGTGTAATAGCAGTTGTATAAATAAGGCTGCTGCTTGAGCAAGCACTAAATTTTACACAAATACCTGGACTAGGCTACGTCTGGAATTTGCACAGCAACAATTCATCTGAAAACATGTTATCTCAATGGAAAAGCAGTTCTAGAACTTTGGTTTCTGATACCAGAAGTTGATCGTTCAATTTCATTGTTGAATGCAAGATCCTCATTTGTTTCACTGTTGTGTGTTTTTGAGTCTTGCTTCTTTTTTTTTTTAAACAACCCATCCAAAAACAATAACCTTTTTTTATTTTTACATTTTTTCCTTCTGTAAAATGAGAGACGTAACACTTATTTCTAGGCAGTATAAATAAAGAAGTTTTGAATGTTCCCATACCCTTCCCAGCCACAGAACTGCTGACATTTTTGCTGTATTCCTCCTAGCTTTGGTTGTGTCGTCACCTGGGTCACACATTTAACTGTTATTCCTTCCAAGAAAATGGCACCCTAAATTGAAATTTTAAAAAAAGTGTTTAAGCCTTCATGAAAGCAGATCAGAACACGTCAACACAAACAACTTGACCCTCACAAGCAACACTAGCTTAAATATTCCTTAAACATTTATCCCCAAATACCAAGATATATCAGCTGAGATTTGTCAGGAAACTCACCGGTGAGACATATTATCAACTCAGGAACTGAAATAACTTAACTATGGGAGGGGAAAAAAAATTAAAAAATTAAAAATCGAAAAATAAAAAATCAAAGATAAAAAAATAAAAAAATAAAATTTGAAAAACAAAAAATAAAATGAAAATAATAAAATAAGAAACATTGAAAAGGAGGTAAATGGTAAGGGATGGGCACTGTTTAGCTAGTAGTCTCAAGAAAGTTTCCACATCAAGCTACAGCACCAGGCTGACTCATTCTTCATTTGTAACTAAAGTGACTTTGTTTTAAAAGAAAGTACACCAGTATCAAGTATTTAATAGTAAATTGGTTACATATGGAATTTTCAGGGATCAAATTAATCATTCTTAGTACACAAAATATTATACAAGAAAAAGGCAGAGTAAGACATCTGTTTATGGATGAGAATCTGAACCTAAACATTATTGTAAGCCTGAAGCAAATCACCGTACATTGAAGGTCACAAAACTCTTTCTGGCAGAGGCCTTTGTGACACCACTTTTAAGTGTGCCAAAAAGTACGGCCTCAAAATCAGTAAACTGGAAACTAAGGACAAAATTGACCTATGAAGTGTGAAATAATTTCTTTTAATACAGAAATAGTATTGCTAGACCAACAAGTCTGTGCTTTCCTTAATTCATGGCAAGTAAGAGCTGCTCACTAACAGCAGAGATCTAACACATGAGATGAACAGAAGTAGCTTCGTAAACTGTGAGCCACTGAGAAACATCTTTAGACACAAGGGTTTGGGTGTTTCTTTTTCTAAACAAAAACCTCAGCAGACGAAGACATTAAGTCCTACTTTTCTCCCTTAAATCTGAGATGCGTGTTTCCAATTAAATATGTCGATATTATCAGACCTAGATGGTAATTCCAGTACAAGAAGTTCAACTACATGGATGAGCTACCACCTCATGTGTCTCAAACTTAAACACACACCGTACTGAAAACAATGGAAAGAATGAATGCAGCAGCAAACTTAGAGTTCTCAGTAGGAGAAACTTTAAAAAGAAAACATAAACAGCTGGATTGTAACAAAATATTTGTGTAAAAACGTACTTGCTGAATTTCATTCTCAAGCTAAACCAGGTTACTCAAGTGGAGGTGCTACCCTGAATGCCACAGAAAAGCCTCAATAGAGATCAATTTAAAAATTCTGAAAATAAAACTCTAAAATAAGCTGTACATTCCAGAAAAAGTTTGATGCCAAGTGGAATAAAAACACATTCTGCACAACAGAGCACATTAAAGCCATCAGGTCTACAAAGCCACGTAATTAAAGATTTCTACAGAGATCCCAAATGGACCAGACTTATCTCAACAGCATCTCAAAAAAATTCTCAAAGCAGACGAAGAAGATCAAAGCATGAAGATTCACCTGTTGAGCTATAAATCCTGCAAATGAATATACAAGTATTTGCAATCTGTTCTCTAAAATGCCTGAAACTTGCCTTAAGAAATCCAGCTGCATACAACTGATGAAAAGAGCCTTTTTGCTCCCTTCCCTTTCCACACACAGTGCAACTCATCTGTTCTACTCTTGAGCGAGTCTAGGAACTAAGTTGGCAAAAATAATATCATAAATGAGTAATTTTCTGCCAAATTAGTGTCCTGAACTAGCTCACCATCGGATGAATCAGCACTAGTGCCAGCGCAAGGGAAGCAGAAGGAGCACAAGGAGCGCAGGGAAAGCAGGACCACGGTTTTCAGTAGAGTCTGCATTTAGTTCAGATCGGCTCAGAGGCATCACCAAATCACATTCTGAGAACAGCACATCCTAAAGAAATACACTAGTTCATAACCTTCATTACCTTAAGCTCCACTGACTTATGGTATGTCACTTGTTATTTATGTATTATTTATGTGGGCACCAGCAAGGGCAACTGCACCCAGGTGAGTGGGTGAGGGAGGCAGACAGCTAGACATGCTTGGCCACATGATGTCTAAATCTGAGTAAGTGGTTAAGAGTACCAGGAAATAAAGGAAGATGGAAGCACCTTGCTGCTCAGGACAACGGCAGACGTGACAGCAGCACAGCTGCTTAGATTAAAGCAAACGATCTTCCAGAAAAGAAAAAGTCACAAACGTTAAATTGGTGCCTGGCATTTGAAAGTGTCTCTCGCAGATTATCTGCCTCAAGTATGCTCACTAGCTAAGGCACAGCACTATGAAAACAAGGTGAGTCACTTGGGCATCCGTGCTTGGCTAACTCAGCACTCCAGGTTTCACAAGGACATTTCCTTGGATGAGGTGCGAAAACTGAGCCAGATCCATGTACTTTCTGCACCAACCCCCCCGTGAAAACAGGACACTGGAGAACACCGTGTAGAGATGACAGAGCGTTGGCGCAGCAGGAGCACCTCAGGTTCTCAGCGCTGCTACTAAGCCAAGTGTTACAAGAGATCCTAGGTAACTCCATGCACTTAGTAGGTACACTCCACACAACCTGCACACCGTCTGTACTAACAGAGCTCTCCCCGCTTGCCACCATATCCCTCCACCCACCACTTCAGCTGAAGGAGAAGCGGCAACGTGTATCATCTTGTGTTGGTTCAGATCCTAAACACCATCTGGAGGAGTGGGTGAGTGGGAACAGCCCCACACACACCTCCCTGACCCCCTGTGACAGCCATCTTCAGCTCCTCAGGCTTGACCGAGTGCCAGCATGCTCAGAGACTGCCTTCCACAGGACACGAAACACTCCACAACACGTCAGGAAGAGAGAGAATCTGCATCTTCTAAAATAGAGGAAGGTAGAGCCACGGAGTTACCTTGAACAGCTTAGATTTAATACCTAGAAACAGAGGACCCAATCACAAGAACTGCCTCTAGGCATGTACAAGCCAAAAGGATACAACGAAATCACACTGACTGCCACTCAGTAACAACCGTGTTCCACTAATCCTTTGGTTCTGGTGATGGCACAGGCTTCACAGAATTGGGAGAAGCAGGAAATATCACCTCTTTTGATGCCAGCTTTTGTCCTGGCCTGTCTTTTATTTGCTTGGCTTGTTCTCATAGAGCTCAGAAAACATGGAGTAGATGTAAATTCTTATAAGACAAAAGAGCAATCTTCTTCAAAACCAGGTTGAGAGGAGTTAGCGTCTCACTAACAAAGTAGAAGAATATATTGATGAGGAATTGCAGAGTCTGTTTTGTGTATGAGGAGAATCAATTTATTTTCCCTAAATTTCCTATTAGCATATTCTTATTTTTGTTACATCTGTGAATTCAGTAACAGGTATAGAGACTGTGATGGTAGCTTATGAATACAGTGTTATCTTTAATTTTAAGAATGGGCTGGAAAAAATACTGTGCGATTCAGTATTAACAAAGTTCTACACTTCATAAGGAATAAGCAATTATACAAACACACACTGGTAGATCATTAGAGAAAAAGACACAGAGGCAACAAGAGACCAAAAGCCGAGTTAGTATTAGTCTGTCTTGTAAAAGGCAATTATATTGAGATATAGAAACTGAAGTATTAGCCTTCAGACATGTGAAATTAATTCCTCCCTATTAAGCACTAGGATGGCCTCAACTATAGGCTTGGGTTCAATTACAGGCACCAGTGTCTCAGAAAAATGTGAGTCAACACGACAGAATTCAAAAAAATTACAAGAACGGTCAGAAGTATAAAAGGAAATGAGACCCGTACTCAAACACATCAGTTGCTGCTGCAAAATCAGAAAACAATCTTTTTCCCTTATCCATCAAGGTGCCCATGGGCAAAACAGTAAGTGCAGTGGTTAAATTTTGGGGGAAAAAAAGTAGGTTAGGCAGAAAAAGCCAAAGTTACTAATACTTAGAATCAACATACGATGACAGGTAAGTAATAAATATTACCTCACAGATGACCACAAGACACCTGCACTCAAGTTACAAAGAAAATCATTACCAGTACCATCTCTTCCAGACCTTTTGAGATGTAACCATCAATTTAAGAAGCACTATGTGTTACACCCTGTGAGATACACGGCTCACATGGGACTAGAAGAGGTGGCATTCCTTGAACAGCGAAAGATCCGGTTGACCCATGCAAAGTTTGAATGTTCTGGCTCAGAATCGTAACTGTTTGTCCTATTTGCAAAATCAAGTATTTTTTTCCTGAAGTGAGATTCTAAGTGTCAGTTAATAACATTGCTTCGATGCCACAATCAGCATGGGCACTGACAAAGTCAAAACGTGTTTGGATTTCCTGTGTAGCACCTATTTGCTGTTACCTGTCTACTATGCTCAGGGGACGACAAAGGAAACTGCAATGGCATGATGTTCTAACGCTTCCCAGTTTCTGTAGTGTAGAAAAGAAAGGCTGTCAAGACTTTTTGACATCAAAATATGGACGTTTAAGTAAAAGAAGTTGCAGTAAAGTCTCCCACATCCAAGATGAAATTTCTGAAATGGACAGCATGCTAACTTCACTTTGCAGTTGCTTCTGACTCCTCATTATCCTCGTGAGATGCTTGGGAGGCATCTCCTCCTCTATCCTAAACTTTTCTTCTGCCCCCACGAAGACTTGGGTCACAACAGAAACATTTCAGAACACCACTATTGCCACAGACACCTCTGATTTGACACTGTCTACCCCTAAGTGTTCAAAGAAAGAGTAAAATTAGAGAGCTGAAAACATCTGCTGCAGGAAATCAACATAATGCTGAAAATGCAGCCCCTTATAAAGTAAAAGAAGAAAATCTGAGCAAGAAGTATTTACCTGGTAATCATTCCCCCTGTAGACTGCATATTTACAAGGAATCATAAACAGATTGTGTCCATCTCTACTGAATTAAGAAGCAGTCCAATCTGCCAGCCAAGAACCATGGTAAAGCATTGTCCCCGCTCCTCCTCTTCAGGCCAAAGAATGTTCCTCCAGAGCTGCAAAACTGAATTATACGAATATGCATATTAACTGGATGAGTCTTTCTTCATAAATTCTCTAACTCATAATTAACTTTTACTTATTAATATGCTTATTCGTATAATTTAGCTTCCAGCTTTCAAAAAAACCTATGGTGGCAGATTTAAAGAAGCCTGGGAAGCCAGTGTCACGATTCCCGTCACACAGAGCAGGTCAGCTTTATACTCGCTGGAAAGAGGCTGCCATTGGACCTCACCACCAAACCTCAGTTGCAAATGTATCTTCAAGCAAGTACAAAAACAAAACAAAACAAAACAATACAACAGCTCTGAGGCTGCAGCCCAAATAAATTTTTCTAGATACCCATGTTTTACTGCAAGGCTAATGGAGGTAGTGGCCTTATCCCTGGATATATTTTTATTATGGTTTCTTTTTTACAGTGTGGGCAATTTTTTTATTCCAGCTGATACATTATTTGAAAGTTTTCAAAGTTCATCTTGCTGCTTTGGACTCTATTTTGTGTTCTTTCCAGGCTAATCTCTACCACACTCCATCTGTAAACCACATTGAGCAGCTGCAGTAACAACAACAAAAAAGCATTTTTGCAGCATATTTCATATGAGGATTTCCAAAGTGTTTGCAAACAAACACACCTCAACACACAAGTAAAATAATTCAGTATTATGCAAAAAGAACTGAATCTATTTTTGCACTCAGCAACATTCTCCTCTACTTTGTCTGCAAATAAAAAAATGAAAATAAAAAAACCAATTTTAAAAAGTCAGTTCTGTAATAGATGATACAAGTACACTCCTTGTACTTGAGTATTAGTTCTGTACTACAGCAAATACAGTCGCTTATTTAATCAGAATTATGTAGATATATGTGAAAAAACCCCACAATATATGATCAGCCATATTTCTTATCATTCTACAGTTAAAACAGCACTGAACAAAACGATTTCAAAACTGCCTTTGAGTTTTCAAGCTCATATTGCTTTTTACTAATCCAATTCTCAATCCTCCAAAATTTCCAAAAGTAAGAGTATTTACCAAAATGAGCACTGAATTTTAAGAATTCTGAGCTTCATCCACACGTCTACAAGAAGTAAACACTGTCTACACACACTCCCCACAACATCTCACCTCTAAAGACAGAGTGAATAATTTAAAAGTGCTTTACTATCTCAGCTCAAACTTAAAAAAAAAAGCTGTATTACAAAAATCTTAAGTCATTTGTACAAGTGGAATAGTTGAGGTGTTGAATGTTAAAGTTCAAGGTTCATACAGGAAACATAAGAAAGCTTGCAATGAATCTACCAGTTATTCCTTGTTAGAGGCAATCCTACCAGTCCTCATTTGCAAGAGCACTGACACTTGCAGTAACTGATCACTATTAATTTAAGAAATTAAGTTTAGCAATTAGAATATTAAGTTCTTAATCAAAAATACCAGTTTTAGACGTTCTTTTCTCCTCTTGCCAAAGGAAGAGCTTGACGATCCAGGTTCTGACTCTTGGCCTCCTGTTTTCCCATTATCATCATCCTCTTCCTCGTCTTCATCAAAGCACCATTCTGGTAGCTCAGGTGGTGACGGTGCATCATCTTCATCTCCATAGCGACGAAATAACTCCTTCAAATAGTCGCCTTTATAAATACCTGGTGGTCTAGCCTGAGCAAAAGTAGCCACAGCAGCCTCAATACTGTCAAACAAAAATTGAAAATTACTCTGGATGCTAAATTTACATGTTCTGGTCACGTTATGCCTTACCAAATGCAAGATTTATTAGGACTGAGAATTAAAACAAACTCCAAACTGGTAATTGCAAAAACATTCATTATATTTGAAACATCATGCTTAGATCAGCCTGGCAACCGTTGCTCTTGCACAAGACTCTGGATAATAACGTAGGCACTGTAAACGTTCTCAGAAGTCACTGCAGCCTGCACTGCTTTGTCTCCTTATTGCAGCTAATAGTGGTCTGCCGGTCACCTAGGTGAAACTTTAGTTATTGCTATAGAAAAGGAACGGGTGACACGTGAGGAAGTACTTTAAGGACTGAATGAAGACAGAAAAGACCAAAGAAAAAGACGAACAAACGTCATCAAGAAAAATGCAAGTGTAGAAATTCAAATATGGCCACATTTCCCTACCTAAGAATTATCTTTTCTTTCATTAGAGGTTTTGCCATCACACTGGGAAAAAAGCAGCCTAACCTTTTGGAATTAGTTCTCTTTCCAGAAGATTCTCATTAAAAAACTGTAATTCAGAAGTCTTTTACTCAGCAGCTAACACTCAATCTTAAGTGCTTTAATAAACTGCAAACTGAACCACAAAAAAATTAGCAACCAAAACTAAGAGTCATGCACCTTTACCACCTTGAGAGAACTCCAAAATATACAACAGTGAGCACAGCACAAGAGTTTTATTGTTGTGGTTTTCACAGATCCTACGAAAACGTTTAACAGAAAACACTGGACATAATCCTGTCTGCAGTTTATCACGGCTGCACAGACCAACATTTAGAAATCTTGCTAAATAAAAGAGCACAGAAATCGCAAAAAGTACACGCCCCCGTTAAGCTTCTTGACAAGCACACATATTTTAAAGCTGGAACAAAAGCACACATTACTTTCTGTGAAAAGAACTTTTTTCAGGTAAGAAAACAGCCTGCCACTGGAACAAGGAAAATATATGGCTGAAATGGGAAAAAAGAATTTAAATACAAAAGTCTTTTTTTTTGTCTGATCTGTACAGTACAGGAAGAAGCCTGAGAACTCTGAGGCAGTTTTCCCAGAACAGACAGGAACATTTCCTGAGAATCAGTAAGCTTGCTTCTCTCTTCTGATCCTTGGCAAGAGTAGAAAACAAAACATTTTCCAGAGTGAGATTATCAGATGGTCGGTCACCGGATCTCAGAAACGGCAGTTTAAGAATCTGAGTTATTTAGAAGAAGTTTTCTTCCCTGTTCTATTTTCTAAAACTCCTAATTTCTTTCTCACAAGATATTTTTATTTTGGTGTCTTTCTTACATTGTTTCACATCTTCTGTAATCAATGGTATTGAAAGGACAAAACAAACCAAAAGGGATGAGGTCTGAAAGATGCTCAAGTTTGTCCCTGCTGATACTAGAACTCTATACTATACTGCAATAGGTGGCAAGGAAAGCCAAAAGAGGCAGCAGAGATTTCAAGCCCAGAAATCTAGCTGAAAGAAAACATTATGCAAGTTCTAGCAACACAGAAGTCTTTGGGAAAAATGAGTGGTAAAAAAGAGAATCAAGTAAGGTTTCTGATCACCAGCTGAAGAGCTTTTAATCTGGATCTTCTTTCTTTAAACTGACTATAAAATACATCTCAGTATTCACAATACATCAGCAGCACTCCTGTATCATATGCTTAAGGAATGAATATGGATGGATTTTTTCCATCAGGAAAATCTTATTTCCTCATCAGCAAATAACTGCCTTATTTTAAAGGATGATATAGGAAATTGGATTCATCTTGAGACAATGCTTTGTATTAACTACCACCTTGCCGAAATTCATTCTTTTGCTGTAAATGTTTTTCCCTACCAGGCAGTATCTGGGTGTTCTGTTAAAAAAAATCTGACAGAGACGAACAAACTTAATACAATGAACTACCAGAATGAAGCTAAGAAAATAAGACATGGCTGCTAAGTTTTAAGGCTTTTCCCACAGAGATCTGAAAATAAAGAGAGGCTGCATAAAAGCAGGAGGTTCAAATAGATTCAAGTCCATTTCCTCTTCAGAACAAAGGACCAATTCCGAGTCTAATTACTGCATGTTGCTTTTAAACTGTTAGGTTAAAAGCACACAAATTTGCTAGTTCATAGGAACAGGTAGATACTTGTATGTGTCTGCTTCCTATACTCAGCTAAGATTCTGCCAAGATTCAGCCACCCACTACTAATGGTGTTCTCTCTCCATTACTGCAATGTCTTTATTCCAAGTTTACTAGCAGACAACAATGACCTATTTCTCCGCAAACAGCTTGCACATGCAAGCAAAGTATCAAATAACTGCATGTCCACTTATAAGAAAATGCCGCAACGGGAGCAGAATCTTCCTCGCTTAAAGAGCCACACAAGAAATATCTTCAGAATGCTCAAGGGGCTTGTTAAGAAACATGCCTTGCACAGGACCCCGTTAGCACTTCCTAAACACTACCAAGCATGCAAAAGTCATACCCAACAGCACGCTACAGGCAATTTATGTTCTTTTACCCTGATATTATTTGAAAAAGATCACTATTCTGTGAAGGCATCAACATTTTTAAATCACAAAAAAGCAGGTGAGTTGGTACAGAAGCCTGCTGTAGACTTTAGTCAAACAAGCAGCTGGAAACAAGGATGTTCTCTCCCCCTGACTCTTCAGAAGCAAGTATGTCCCTCTGCTGTTGCTCTAGCTAATCTCTTCAGAACTCAAAAACCAAATCTACATGAAAAGATGGAAAAGTAAGAGAAAAAAAAATCTCTCGGGCATCTCTGAACTCTACATTCTTACTCAAAATGTGGGACACATCACAGGGGAAAGACTCAATACAATACATAAATTCCTAAAATCCTCCACACAGCAGGTACAGCTGACTTTTTATCTACTGGGCCTGGAAAGCTGGACTGAAACAAGCTAAGCTACCAGGGGATGATACGAATAACATTAATATAGGTTGGTTGCTCAAGATTAGTAGGCAGTTTTAAAATAAGAAACAGTGAACACATAGGATAGCTGTCAGGACGAGGAGTAAAGATACTGAAAAAGGCTTTAGTCACTCTCCACAAATCCCTAGGAATTAACACTCAAAGTTACCTCCAGTCCAACTTCTCGACCAAGAAGGCACAGATCAGAAATCCAGTTCTATTGAAACCATGCGTGCAATGGACACCTAGACGGGAGAAGAAAAGGGCATAATCATTTGCACGTAGTTTTAATAAACATGCCTTAATTTCACAAGTGTGTTTTTGGATCCATCTACCTTCATTGGTAACAGGAAAGAGTTACCTCCTATCCCACCAAGGCAGCTCAGATCATGTAAGGCACATAAGCCTAAAAAGCAATTTACTACATTCTTTCTGCAAATTATCAGCAACAGGAGTATAGGATACTTCAGTTTGTCCCAAAACAAGGGCACTAACTTAATGCTACCAAAATGTGTCTAATACAGATAAGATTCAAACTTTTCAAATTTTAATGATCAAGCGAATGCCTGTCAGAAGACAAAACAATCAAATTAAATAACTGTGCTTTTAGTGGATTCAACAAGCATTACATTCATTTCACACCATCAGGGATAAAAATCATACCCAGAATACTCTACCTCAAACTTGAAAGCAGTGCCAACAGACCACAAGTCTATTCTAAATTTGCTAGTACCATGCTCAGACCAGACTTATTAATTTTGGAAAAAAACTAGCAACCTTCTCCAATAAAACAGTATAATAACCTTGAATTAATTATCTTTTCTGTGTAAGCAAAAAAAGATTTAGGTTCTCTCCAGCCTCTATTTTACTGAATTCAGACTCCAGTGAAAAAAGGGGAAGAGTCAAATGCGTTGGTATTTTTTTCCCTCTCAAGGCAAGAGCACCATCTAGTGATGCACAAACCCGGCTGAAAACCTGTGCTACTAAAATTGTGAAGGATTCAGGCAAGATGTTGCCTCTTGCCCATACTGCATTTTAAATTATAACTATCAGAGTAGTAAAGTTTCCAATAACGCCAAATGCAACTATACTCACTATTAACATATTTTTCAGTTATGGCCATGAAGCAAGTCACTTATTGACTTCTTGATTTCTCTACCACAGTTAGTAAAGCAAGTTTAGCAACAAGCCCCTTGATGCTTATTCAGACAAAACGTGAAGATCTATCTTTTTTTTCTATGCCCCTTCCTACACTGCAATTTATTGTGAGGTTTTTTTTATTGGAGATCCAAAAAAACGCCTACAGAGAGTAAGCTGACAAAACCCAGAAATTTTATATGGGTAAACGGGAATATGTATCAACTGTATCAGGGTTGGGTTCTGTGCCCACCACACCAAGCTTCTTAATAAAACGAGGCAAAAACTACTACAAATTTCTTAGATTCATCCACTCTAACCACCTAATAATATTAAAAGCTGTGTAATTTGCATCAAATTAAATTACTTTTGCCTTCCTCATAGAACTTGTTCCCAGTAATCATTTCTCCTTTGTTTTCTGCTTAAGTAAGATTTTTTGCATTTTGTTTCTCTAAGGTTGGCAGGCATACTCCAGTCCCTCCAGTTGCAAAAATAACGTTTCCATCCTACATTGTTCTGGCTGAATAGAAAATTCTGTTCACTTACTCATTCCCAGTTTGGTCTCTTTTCATATCTAATCTTGACACCGGGAATGAAATTGCACACAACCGCTCTCAATAAGTCCTGCAGCTGTTACTGCTGCCAAGAAGGTTAAGTCAATTTTATACACAACAAAGATAAGAACTGCATTCACTTTTGATAAAAACATCCTCCCCACCAGTCCCTCTGATGGTCTGTCAGAGGAAACACGCATCCAGAACCAGAAACAACTTTTCAGTAATACATGGAAGGGAAATGGAAAATCCCAACATTCCTCTTTTACTGTGAAAGCCTATACCACAGGTTATTGAAATGCTTCGTCACACATTCTTGTCTTCTTCACTCCTTCTAATTGACTTTTTTTCCATAGAGGTGAAGCAATCTCAATAATGGAAGAACATTCCAAAATCTAAGTCAGAAATTTGCGATGACACCAAAAATGACATTTTAGAAGTTGAAATACCAGTTAAATGGGTCTGCTATTTTTAGGATACCAACATGCTATCTATGCTCCCTAGAAATTGCTGACCATAACAATATTTCAAGTTCTGAAATATTGTTGGAGGACCAAGTGGAGGAACTGTGAAAGGAGAGTGAAAAACGAGGAACGGCTAAAGAAGAGTAGGATCAGTCATCAACAATATTTCAGAACTTGAAATACTGTTGATGACTGAGCCCACTCGCTCTCATTAACAGTTCCTCATTTTTCATCACATACTTGCATTACAGTTTAAAGAAAGCATAGGTCTCAAATTAAAACTGCACTCTCTGAAAAAAAAATAAGAAGGCAATGAAAAGTATGTGGAAAAGTGTGTGTCCAAATTAAATCTTATTTTACTCTGGGTAAAATAAAAAAAATCCTGAAGAACATTCAAGTATTCACTGTGAGACAGTGCACTACAGAAGAAAAACTTAGCCTAATATCTACTACCAGTTTTCAGCAATTAATCAGCTACTTTGTGAGATTTGCTAAAGAATCTCTGATCATTCAGTTATTGAACAGGACTTCAAATAAGCCAGACCATCAAAGGCCAAAACAATTCCTAGGCAATACATAGCCTGCATTTGTATCAGCAGAAGTTACAAAAACACAACACAAGTATCATATATTTACAGACAGTTCTTAAGCCTGTATATTTTTCTGCATTAAGTCAATAGCTGTAATCAAACTGATGGATGCAGAAACATTCTAGTGTGTGTAAAGGACAGAAGCATATTAGTTTCTGTAGTAAATGCAACCAAATCTATATATGCATAAACACTGTACTGAAGAAATTCCTTTGTTTACACTTTGAAGAATAAGAGACTGCAGACGTGAGTAAATATGAAATAAATTAACAGTAAAAACTAACAATGGCTAGAAGAAGACATACCTATAAGCTCTGAGGGATTCTTATCACTGAAGTGCTCACATACACGGATAAATGTTTCTGTATTCTCAGGTGTAGGGCACTCACCATGCCTGAAAAACACAGGAATGCACAGATTAGGAGACAGCCGGGGGAAAGGGAAGAGAAAATAAAGATTAATTACTTCAGTGGGATCTTTCAAATTAAAAGCTAAATATTTTAAAAGTGCAGACAACTTACCCTTTACACTGGAGCTTTATATATTTAATCCCCTCTTTCTCTATATCATTCCTATCATAGAATCTAGTAGTGTTGGTCAAGTCTACCAGCAAACCCATTTTAACCTAAAAAAAAACCAAACAAAACAGAAAAAATAAAAAGAAAGTAAACTTATATAGACGGTTCAAGTAGCAGTGCGTAAGTACTAAATGGCTAGTAACATCCAAATTAAAAGCAATGGTAGGCTACAGTTGCAAGTTTAAAAACTCATAAATACTGCATTTGTTTATAAAATTTATATTTTACCACAATCACAGTCATCTGTGTTTCTTTGTGAATCAGCACCATCATTCATTCAAACACTTCCACTTGTTCCCACTAACATTTCGAAATAAGAAAGATCTGCCAACAGCAGGAAAGTATCTGGTACAGAATTATTTTAACATGTTAAAAGACAAAATAAGGTAGAATCGGGTGCTCTTATGCTTTAAGTAGAACAATATTAAAGATTGGCATAGTGGAAGTACCATAAGAAAAATTAACTACTGAGACATTTATGAGTGTACTCTCAGAAAAGAACCAACTCATTTTAATTTACCCAGCCATTAGAGTGCAAGACAAACACAGACATTTGCAAGTTTGAAACAGAAAATCTCTTAAATTCTCAGACACATTTAATTCAAAGCTAAAATGGGAAACAGCTTGAAATCTCCAAAGATGCTGTCAGTAATTCGGGTGGCAGTGTCAACCACTCAGATACTGGGATGTACCTGAATCCAGGACGTCTTGACCACTCTACCCTAATGGGTCCCCTTGTGCATGAACTTACTTTTTTAGTGTTTGGTTTTTATAGCTGTAAAATGGGTTTTCTTAAGCAGCTTTGTGGAAGTTACTCTTTTTAAAAAGCAAGATGGAAAGCAGAAATTCCACTGGGTGGCATCCAACATAGAGACCATCAGCAAAGTGTATCCCACTGACCATTGGTCCAAACAAAACTTCCACCAGCCATCAGCCTCCCAGCATTACTGCGCAAAAATCAACTCACTAACACCTCTGTACTGAAAGTATTTCTGCTTTCCTGCCTTGTAAGTGCAAGTAATTGCTTTTGGTCACAATGCTGAATGTCATGCTTTCAATTAGGATCCTCACCATGAAAGCAGATGCCTTTGTGAAAGGAATTTTAAGAGTGGTAGTTTAGCAAAATCCTTGTTCCACAGCTTTCTCTTTTTTAAAGATACAGCAACAGCACACTTAAAAATACCTGAACACTGAAGCATGTTACACATGCAAAACCACGAAAGAACACTGCATCTTCAATATATTTAAAACTCAGCACATGCTCATAAACAGGATTTTCATCAGGCTTTATTTACCTTAACACCAACAAATGGGCAATAACTTAGCAGTGCAGTTGGAAGGATTACAAATCAAAACACTGCTTCCAAACTATTCAGAAAAGAACAGTTCCAATTACAACTGGAACGCAGCTCACAAACAGCTGCTTCACATGGGTATGTTGTTCAGTGGATCCCAAAGGCAGATTTCCATTTATCTACAGAGGTAGCTGTCCATGGTATTAAAAGGTTTGATTATATACTTTTAGAATACTTTTCCTACTTTCCTAATACTTTTATACTTTCATAGTATTTTACGTATCCGATACTAAAAAGCATCATAACGTTATGACAGGAGCATTAAGCAGTTGTAGCGTAAAATCCAAATCGGTTATGAACTTCTTGTTTACTTCAAACTTCACACATTGCATTCTGAATTCTTTATTTACTTATTACTGAGTTTTGCAGGAATATAAGCTGCTTCAGTAGGGGTCCACCTGAAAACAGCTACATCACCTGAAACTTCAAACATGTAGTGCCAACCAAGCTGCTAAACATATAGACTGACAGCACACCAGCCAGTGCCTCATTATGTCGGAAGAATACAAAGGGCAATTAATTCAATTATTATTTTCCTCCCTCTCCATTCTTAACAGCATTTTGCATATATGTCAAAGGGAATATCTCAGAAAAATGTAAGAATCTCTCCTTGTGTTCTGCAGCCTATCAAGAGTGTGGTTAGAGCTGGGAAAAAGTCTGAACGAGAAGCGGGTGTGTTTCCACCAAAGAGCTCCAGCCTAGTCCCTGAACTACCCTCCCTTTTGCCCAGCTTCCACATAGCTCAGCTTGACAACCTGTTCTTTACGAGCAATATGGGGTTAGGTGCAACACTAACAAGGTGTCCTCAGCTAAGGGGGGGAAAAGGTATTTTCAAAGATTAAGACTTAATGAAAACATCATTTTAAAGCAAAGATTTTTGCATTCAGTTCCAGTCTAGTAAGAAAGAAGGCATTTCAAAATGTGAACTGCTCTTGAACAAAATGTTGTATCATCTGACAGTCTAGAGAAAGGGGAAAAGAATAGTGAGGAAAACAACCTTAAATAAAGCATGAAGACAGATTAAAAGGTAGCACTGTTTAATGTATTGAATTATTAAAGGAGAGCTATAAGCAGAAATGCAAGTGATTTGCAGGACGTAGTTTACATCCTCCCATACAAAAGTAGGAGAGATACATTCCATTTTACTGTTTAAAACTCAAAGCCAATTGCCAACCCCACTGTTCTCTAATACCAGCAGCATCAAATGTTCCCACCAGAAGCTTCCAAACTTCCCAGACTCCTGCTACAATGAAGAATCATCACTGAGAGGATTCATGAAAGCACAAAAATCAGTTTTATTACAAAGCTTTTAAACTTAAAGAATACTTGCATGCTTTTCCCTCAGCTCTTAGAAATCGCTCTTTTGAACATACTCACAGATTTCAGTTTCCTGACAGACAGGAAGATGTAGAAGCCAGGAGAACACTACAATGTACTTCAGACTTAAGAGTCTGAAGCACAGCATTTGGGATGTTGCATTGAATTTGAACAGAAGAATGAAATAAAGCAAAACATCCGCTAGAAAGGAAATTCTGAACTACAGGCCTCTAGGACTTCTGGCCTGCTATTTCTTTGCAATTATTACAAATCATTTCAATCATGTACAAGTGAAGATCTTGTGAAGTGACACTGTTGCTCATACATTTCATGGAGCAGTAACCAAACAGGCTATACAGGATATAATTTAGCCAAAACTATAAAAGCATGTATGGCATACAGAGCGTATAAGCCCTGAAAGAAGTTTCCTTGCTTTACAGAAAGCATCAGCATTTGCTCTCTCAGTTCATGGGATTAACTGCACATAACACACTGCCATTTAGAGAGTGCAAGGAAAGAGAATATATAAATATCATATTTTTTAATTTAATATATTTTTAAGTGGGAAGATTATGTAGCACATCAAAGTATAAAATTACAGTGTTCCAAAAATCCATGCAAAAAACCACTGGTACCACAGGAATCAGAACATCTCAGTCACTAACGCAAGGTTATATCATGCTTGTCCTGACCAACCACAACTCACACCTACAGAACAGACTCTCATGCTCAACACACAGGTGCTCTGCTCTGCAGCCCTGCCATCACACCAGCCAGCACAGCCATCCTCGCAGTCATGCTCTCATGAGTTTGCTCTAGAAAATTCTTAAAGGAAGCTGACTTTTGAAAGATCATCTAAGCTAAAATAGATAGCCACCCATTGAGGAAAAAAAAAGTCTTTCCAGGCAATGTTTTGCATGAATCACAGCTTTCAGTCCACCACGCCCATTGCATGGCACCGCTTTGGAAGAAAGAGTTCTTTCAAATTGCTGAGCAACTTCTCACTAAAATATATTTATTTCTTACAAGTATTGTTGCAACACTACAATCTTGGACATCACATTGAAACACAACTGAAACTAGTTATTTTTCTTCCTTCTAATTGTAAAAAATGACTGGATAGAAGGAAAAAAAGCTTACTGATAGCTTGAAATTCTCATTTTCTACATACAGTGATACCAAGATCTTCATACCACCTCCATTCTGCTCATAGTTATTTTGGCCAGGCTCTCCATGTCCTCCTACGGTTATAAAAGCCCTCCTCCTCACTTTCTCACATTCCAGCTATCTCCAACTATTAATGCCGTATGCCTGCGCTCTTCTGCTGCTGTGCAATTAAACGGGCTCAGTTACATTCCCCTTGTATGACCCCAGAAGTTTCTCATTAAACATTGGAATGTAAAACATTGGAATGTAAAACATCATCCCCAGGAGGGACGGAGCATACTACAATACACTGAATTCTCTCCAGTCCCAGGATTTTTTCTCTTGCAATTCTTATTTGAGGAAAAATAGCTTAACTCATTGTTTGACATTACCTGTGAAAACAATCATGTGGCTGAAAACTGATAAGGAGTTTTCTGAATAGGAATACTGTAACTGGAGCACACTAATTGCCCAAACGTTCCCTTGAGTTAACTAATGTCCTAGCTCTTCTTAACAGAAATAAAACTATCTTTTATGAAGCACAAACAGTACTAACTTATCTACTCAAGAGAGATTTTAAAAAATTATTCAAACTGTCTCTAATTATTTGTCCTGCGATTTTTTAATAAGACATTAAGATACTACGTCAATATTGGCAATCAGAAATAAAACTGGGTTGCCATCCCTTATCAAATCAGTGTCTAACATTCAACCAGCTTCATGAGAAAAACGAATCACACAGGAAGTCTGTGAGAGAAAGTTGCTCCCAGACAGATGTTGTCTTAAATGCTTAGTCAGTACCTTCAAAAATCTGTAATAGCAGCTATATCTAACTATTACCAAAATCCAGGTGTAAAAGTTTCTGCAGAAGTCTCTTATTTGGGAGCTAATTTACTTGGACTTAAGTAATGAGCAGGTTACAGAAGTGACTCATTCTGCCAAGTATTAGCAGTAAAACACAATGCAGTGACACAATGAGAACCACGCTCTGTGAGCCACTTGTGTCTTGAGAAAATCCACTTTTCAAGGTTTCCTCAATTGCACACTCATCTCATTGCCAGCGTGTTGGCAAACTGCTGTCCCACAGATACAGCACTCCAGTAACCACCACGTATCTTGGCAAATAAAAAGTCGTATGTTTTCAAATAGCAAACATTTAAGCAACAATACCAGGGTTCAAGACAATATAATAGATCTTATGAGAACAGGGAGTTTGAGAGAAATTATATGTTAACCAAAAATAATAAAATGTAAGCGAGGATCCTAATGCTAGTAATTGTGCTATCAGTTTCTAATCATCTAATGTCAATCAAGACATTACAAATTTGCAGTATTGCAATAGAAGTGATTGATGCGCCTTGCGGAAAGGCCATGAAGGCTCATCATGATTTCTTATTTGGCTACAAATCACTGAAACAAATAGCCAGAAATTCTGAGTCAGTCTCCGAAGTTCTCTAGAACTTCAAAATATATGCAGAATTTTAAATTACTTTAAAGCACGACTAAGATTGGTTTTGGAAAATTCCTAGGTATGTCCAATAAAGCCAGTCAGAGTCAGAAACAACATAATACATAAAAGAACTCAAGCAGAATTTAGAATTCAAACAAGAAAAATCCCATCAGTTCAAGCAACTGGGAACGGACACATACGCTTCACTGACAGCACGTTCTGATCACATTAGCCCATGGGTATTTTATTGCTGCTACACAGAGTAGCTCACCAACTACTTCATACCTAAGCCTAAATAAAGTTTCTGTATTTTAGTCACTTGATTTCTGATGTTTAAGCTTAAGTTCAGAATTAATGTCACTTAGATCAACAGGAAAAAAAAAAAAAACAAAAAACAAACCAAAAACCAAGCCAGAGGAAAAAAATGTCACTAGCATGATTAGTCTTATCAAACAGTCAAAAAAAAATGGATGCTAACCTCCTATTTAACAAAGAGATTAAAAACAATTAGGTTTTAGGCCTTTCTTCCCCTGGGAGGTTCAAAATCCCATCTCCGACATCTCCAGATGCACTGAACTGAGCACAACCCTTCACAGTCCTACAGGAAAGGCTGGCGAGGTCCCATTCCCCACCTTTATTGTCAAAGCTGTGTTACGGTGCAGAGCATCCAAGTTGAAGTAAGCAGACAGAAATGGGCAAAACAGAGATGAAGAAATAAGCCAGAAGCACAACTCTATAACCCAGTGGTAAAGGCATCCACCCATCTTCCTGAGTCCCAATCTATGCTTTAAATTGTTTTTCCTATTTATATTTTTCCACAAGTTACTAGATAAAATCCATAAACTGTTTTATTCCATACTTGGGTATGACCTGTCAGATATAATAAAGCACTTTATGCTTCAAAAGAAGAAAATGATGCATCAAAACTACAGTGTTCTAAGAATTTCTCCTTTCACTTCTAAACGCTTTCACTCCTAATAAGCAAAATTGCAACTTAACGTATCCATACGCAAGAGTCATTTGCAAAACTGCAAACTCAGACTATCTGAATTTTGACAATGACATCTCTCCAAGATGCAACAGTAATAACAGAGAAGAGTGAGATTCTTGTTCCTAACCCAGTGAATGAGCTGGAGGATTTTGCCCAATTCTTGCCTATAAAAAAGTACTTTTGGAAATTCAGGAGTTGCAGAGAAAACCTGAAAATGTAAACAACAAAAAAATTCTGTACAGATCTCCCAGAGAAAGCCATCAACCGCTGTTTTTCTTAAATCTGAAAAGCAACATTTGAATAAACATAAATAATGAAAGTAACGTTTCAATGACTAGAAAAATTTAACTTTACCTTCAGACTTTTTAAGTAGTTGGATAACATACTTGGGTGAAAACGATTTTCTTCAGCAACCTGTTCATCGTATCTTGGTCCTAACATTGTCTTCAAAGGTAAAAACTTCCCTATAAAAGACAATCAAATTTTGCAGTATTTTATGTATACTCATGTATATGCACGCTTACAGCATAGCAATTTCAAAGCAACATGCTGAGCAGATTTAGAGGTTCACCTTCAATGAAAAATAATCGCAGGAAAAGTATCAACCATTGAACTGGAATATTTTTAAGTTCTCAGAATTCACAAATAAGTTTAGAAGTTTAAAGAAAATACAGATCAGCTCACCTAAAACAAAGTAATACAACATTTTTAGCTAGCCTTTAGTGCGATTTAAGCTGCAGAGCTACAGCACACAACAGAATAAATTAGAAGTTGAAAATATGAAAATAGCATTTTAAATGACATTTTGTTACCCAAGCATGTAAATACCAGCTCTGATGACCTGCAAACATAAAAATGGTAAAGATCACTGGGGGGGAGAGAAAAAAAAAAAAGGCATTTGGACCAGAACATCCATGCATACAGATCCTTCTAACGTGCTCCTTAAGCCTTGTTGGAAGAGTTCTGTGACTGCATTCAACTGTCCCTCCAAAGTACACCACTTACGTGTGGCTCAGACACCAGGGAAGTCACAAAACTGCAACAAAAACTTGACCGATCACTACTTACCGGACTACATAGAATCACAAAGGTTTGGGTTGGAAGAGACCTTAAAGCTCATCCAGTCCAACCCCTGCCATGGGCAGGGACACCTCCCACCAGCCCAGGTTGCCCAAAGCCCCGTCCAACCTGGCCTTGAACACTGCCAGGGAGGGGGCATCCACAGCTTCCCTGGGCAACCTGTGCCAGTGTCTCACCACCCTCACAGTCAAGAATTTCTTTCTAATATCTAATTTAAATCTACTCTCTTCCAGTTTAAAACCATTACCCCTTGTTCTATCGTTACTTGTCCTTGTAAAAAGTCTCTCCCCAGCTTTCCTACACTACATCTACTCCCTAGAAACCCAAATTCTTTTTTAAATACTGATTTTAGTTTTCATCCATCACGTTCACCACAGATTATCTGGAACAATACCAGGAGAGATCTCTAGCTCATTCTTTCTGAAGCCCAGCAATGGGCTCATGGATATGCCTGTCTCCATGTGCAACAGGAGCAGGGATCTGAGCAGCCTGCACTGACCCCACAGCTCTTCCTGCGCTTCCCAACAGGCAGGACTTTAGAGCCCAGGTCCCTGCCACCATGCCAGCCTGGGAAGCAGCAGCTCCTGCGCACACCTGGGATCCTGCACTGCCACTACTGCTGGAAAAAGAACACAAACTGTTGTAAGAAAGAGACCTGGCTTACCTGCCCAGCCACACCAAGGCTAAGAGTACAGGCAAGGAGGAAAACTGGGAGAACCTTGGCATTTCTAAATATCTATGGAAATATTTACATGAATTATAACCCAAGACTGATCAAATAACACCACTCCCCAAAAAAAAACCCTCACCAAACAAACCCAAATTACCATCCCAGAACTTTTCCTCTTTTTTTTTAAATATAATTGTTTCCATGCTGTTAAAAACACAACCCTTCTAAAACCAAAGCAAACACAGCTATATAATGCAGCTTCTGTACGGCACAGAAGAGAAGCAGAAACATTTTTTTTTAATTACAGGAAGAACTCCAAATTGGAGCACCAGACATAAAGCTTCCAGGAAAAAAAAGTGCTGCTAGATTCTGGTGATGTCCAATTGTATTTCTAAAAGGCTCCTAATAGCCATTAACCTATGTATTTCCTAGAGAGGAAACAAAAAAAGGCAGTTCATTTGCTACGTGATTCTTTTTTCAGTAACTTTTAAAAAGCTTTTCTTATTTAGAAACACAAATACCCATGTATTTTGAACTAAGGAAAAATATAACACCTTTCTATACTTTTCTGTAAAGCATCTGATGCATCTGTTCAGCTGTGTAATGTAGAGCAACAGCCCCCATCCACTAGGCTTTATGCAGTATTTAAATGTGCAGTTTCAGATCCTCAAGCGAACTGGCACACCCAGCAATAATCCCAAAAAATTCTTCTCAATTGCTCAAGAAAATACTGCTCTCTCATCAAGACAGAACATTTACTCATAGTAAGAAAAACAAAATGATCTTGTTTTCAGCAAAACAAAATCCCATGGAATGAAAAGACACTAAAATGCCCATTGTATTCAGCTAGAAAACATCTTATATAGTATCAAATAAGCATTTAACTTCTAGGAAAGAGACATTATAACCCACGGAAGACAGCCAGCCATGGAAACTGAGAAGCTTTATGTAACTCGTTAGCTCAGGTTTGATGTTAATCAGCAACATGAGAAGCACCTTGACTGTTACACTTGTCTAAGACCATCCCAAACTTGACAGCTAAAAGGGAAGTTATTCAGTCATATAGTCAACATACACATTAAACTGTAATAAATTCATAGTCACTTCCACTTTTTTGACTGTTAGAAGAACTCCTAACTTCACTTCACTTCCCTTTGCTTTTTCATTCCTCCTTGCTGGTCATAGCTGTTGGCCTGGCTACCTCCCGTCCACTGCCTCACCTCTTGATCTATCTACTTTAATTTTCTTGCTTCTTTGTGCTCCTTGTCACCTTCAACACTACCATTCAGCCTCTCTCACTCACTATTAATTCTTCCACATTAACTTAAGTTCAAATTTGTCAAATAGCTTTGGAAAGTGGATATTAAAAACCATCTTCCAAATCAGCTACCTGCAAGAGAGATAGTATTTCCTTAGGTTGAAAAAATAGGTAAAAATTCTAAACATAAGAGCCCAGTATGTCAGAGCATAGACTTCAAGTGGATAAATCTAAGAAAAATCAAAGTTAACAGTGTAAGACATCACATTTCCTAGATATATACGATCTAATTTTGGCACATTTTTTTATTTTACAATTTGAATTCTAGAGCATAGCAGTGAAAAAGCTACCCTTAATTTAATCTAATTTTCTGTGACATGAAGCTATCGACTGAATATATGACAGTAGCCCCTAATTATGTAAGACCATGGTATGCTTGGATTGAGCATTGATTAGGAATACTGGACTGTGTAAAGCGACCAAGGTAAAGAAAGGAAAATTTGAATAAAATAGAATAGTAAAATCCATCATTAAAAAAAGAAAACCAAATATCACCCTAAGAAGTAAGTCTTCTGTCTCAAGAACAACTATGCTGGGTCAAAGTATCCATTTCACCTAGTACCTCATCATCAAAACAGGCCACTAACAGATCCCTAGGAAAGAGCAAAAAACAATGGCAATGAAAATCCCACATCAGATTATCCTCCACAACTACAACAGGCTATAGCTCAGCAATTTCCTGAACCAGAGGCATTACTCTTCTATTTAAGGTGCTGTATCTAGAAGCATATGCAACATGGATGTTTTTTTAATAATATCTCACCGTTCTGCATGCTGTGTGTATGTCTAGAACAAGATTCATTAACATGAACCACCAGAGGGACACTGAAAGATGCTGCTGAGACACTTCTCATATCTCTTCTTCAATACCTTGGTAGCACTTTCTACAGCAAAACCAAAACAGACTGGGTTTGCAGTGGTTATAAAAGCAGGAACCTTCAGACAGGGCAATGCCAAGGCAGAAAGGCTGAAGCAATGTGTTCAGAGCTACGAGTTCAGAGAAAGCTCTTTCCATCACGTATGTGACTGAGGTGCTACCACAATGCAGTAAATGTGAAAATGAGCCATTCTGAAGAACTGCTGTACATAAAACCAGGAAGTGGCAGAAAAAACACCAATATTCAAAGAATTAAACTGGAAAATAAAGGGAGACATAGCTCAATTCACCTCGTTCAGAATGAAAGGTCCTGTTAACCTGAATGAACCCAGTCTCACCAACAGAAGAGCTCCCAGTCTCATTAGTACTTGTGTTTGAGGTCACCTAGAAATTCTAGATGCCACAGCCGTAAGACAAGAAAGTCATGACCAAACATTTGATGGATATTAGTCCACAGAAGCCAGACAATCCTTGCTCAGCAACATTACTCCTATTACTCTATCAGATGGGAATACACTCATGCACAGATGCTTAAAAATTTGATTGAAATGCTAATTAAAACTAGAATATAACACAACTGGGAGACAGTACTAACATCAATAAACTCCCTCTCAATAAAACTGTTTGATGTCTTCGAACGTAAATGAGACGAGGAGAGAAGACTGATGGTGTACGATGACTTTTGGTAAGTTCTACACACGAGAAAACTAAAAATCGGGTGAACTAATAAAAGAACACGTTATGATAAAGCAGCCAAAGAAATGAACCAAACAATTCCTTCTTTTGTGCAGTTTCTTCTTGTGCATGATCACACCGAATGGAAAAGAATTACCTTGCAGTTACTGAATAAACAAACACACAAGCAGTGATGGCACAGCAGATGACATGCTGATGACCTGCATTCTTGCTTACTCTATGTTGCTATTTTTGAGAAGCCATGGCTTAAAACACAGACAAACACACAAAAGCAACAACTTCTAGAGATCAGGAACTTGCTGAGAAGAAAAACAAAGAATAAAGAGTCATTAGTCTATTTTTGTTGTGGCCAAAGCCTAACAACTTAGGCTATCAAATCTCTTACTAGATACAAAGCAATACACTTGTCAGCAATCAGGAAAAAGAGATAATGGAGATGAGCAATAGGACAATGCTCTTATTTAACTGAGTCAAGTTCACAGAAATACAAGGAACTTGAGGGAAACCAACCCACAAAATGAAAAGCTGAAATTAAATTCTGATAAATAACAAATAATACACATTGATGGGAAGATTAAGCCTACTGAGGTGTCTCACCAGGTTCTAAATAAACCTGTAAAGTCATCAGTGTCTTCAGTTTCACAACCAACTGCTGTCAAAAAAACCCGTAACACGATGATGTGGAAATGTGGGATAGAAAACGCAGGAGTTGTAACTATTAAGCAAATCATGGCACAGTGCCATCTAGAATAGCACGCTGAGTAGCAAGTGCTGCATTTCGAAAAAATACCTTTAGATTATCACAGACAGGAAGACGAAAGGAGTGAAAACTAGAAAATAATGAGGGGAACAAGAAAAAACCCTGGCAGTTGGAATTGCTTACCTTATAAAGGAAAGAAGAACTCAAGAAAACTGAAAAGAGCTAAGTTTGTTCATGTCATACCAGGCAGCAGGGGAAACATTTCATCTGAAGTCAGTATGGTAGTTAATTCACAATCAAAAAAATGTGCATTTACATCATACATAGTTCACCACCACCAGACGCCAGCAAGACTGGATTCCGAGCAAGAATCGACCCAGACAGTATGTGATGGATGAGAACACCCAAGATGACTGCAACCACTGACAAAACCCGAAATGCACATGAAACTTTGGAGTGCAGCACTTCAACTCATCTTCCAGCTAAACAGCTTAGGAACATGCCAGGTCACTGCCCGTTGGCCCGGTAACCGATCAACACAAACACCAGAGCCTTTAGGAAAAAAAGTAAGTACAAGGAAGAGGCTGCAGAGGGGACTGGGCAGGGCTGAAGTACACTTCAGTACTGCAGCTTCTGCACGTCCCGCTGCCACCTCTCTCATCAGCCGTGACGGACGGGAAAAGTTTTAGTCCTAAACTTAACCAGTGCGAAACGAGAAGCCAGGATTAGCGCTCCCATGGGCAGGAGGAGGGCTCTGCCCTGGCAACGGAGCCGGGGTGAATCTCTTTCACGGTTTGCCCCAGTCAAAAGGAGGTCGAGCCCCCAAGCTGAAGGCAAAGCCCCGCTACGGGCTGGGCGTTAGGGAAAACAGCCGTCCTGAGGGAAGTCAGCTCCAGGACGAACACTGGACGAGGGACTCGGCCGCCCGGCGCCCCCGCACCAGCACA